>NW_006159428.1:1409499-1432943 GCF_000334495.1 Tupaia belangeri chinensis
AAAGTTAAATATTTCTTTAAAACAAAGAGAAAATATGTATTATGAAAAATAAAACTTGCACAGATTTCAAAATCTTTTTTTTTTTTAACTAGTTAGATATTTATTTTAAAATTTGATCTACTAAATTAGCATTTTCCACCCACTCTGGGAGCAGAAACCTTCACAGGCTTTAGTCTTTTGCTTAGGTGCTGCCTTGTGCAAGCCTTAGCAGCAGCCATTGCTGTCTTTTTAGATGCTTGCTTAGCCTTTCTTGCTTCCTTGGGAGACCTGTTCTCTCTGAGCCTTTCTAAGTTTCGGTTTTTGGTTCCTCTTGGCCATCTTAACAGCAAGAGATGCACCAGGGATAGTCCTCTGGAATCTGACTGCATGGCAGGTCTTTTCTTTTGAGTTTCTTCCTACTGTCCTTTTTTGTGCTTTTTTCTGTAGAGAATAGTTCAGTTTATCTGCCAAGGATTCCTCTTGGAAAGGAATGCTGACTCACATTTTGCAGTAATAAATTGGAATACCTTCCCGTTGGTCCTGGCGTGGTGCCTCCTGTGTCCGGGATAGATCGTGTATCCACTGAAAATGCACAGCTTGATCTTCATGGCGGAGGGGCTCCCAGGGAAAAGGAAGGATGGCGAGGAGCTCAGAATCTTTTTGTAACCCCCAAAATTGGCAGTGTAATTCCATTTTTCCACGACTGTTTTGTTCTCTTATACATTTCCTCAAGCGTTCAGTTTTTCAATTTGCCAGAAGGTGTGTGTGCTTGCTAGAGAGAGACAAAAAGATGGAGAGTGAAAGTGAAAAAGCACCTCGTACGAGGCATGGTCACTCCCCAGCCCTTGCTCCTCTCCCGTCCCTTTTGCTTTGGGGCATGCACCACATATTCTCAGTGTGTGTTTCAAGTCACGGGTCTGGGGCTGAAGCATGCAGTCGGCCACGTGGAATCCAACAGCCTTAACCGACATGTCATCTGCTGGTCCTAAAGCGTCTTGTTTTCAACAACAAAAGTTAGAAGGCAGGCAAAGAAAAAGAAAAGTATGTTCTATACACAGAGAAGACAGTAAGCAAGATATTTAATGAAGATTTAAAAGCAAGATACTTAATGATGTTAAAAAAAATTAAGGAAAAGCCTTGCTTCAGAAAATAAAGATATGGTGACAATCGCACATTAGATGGAGAATATCAGTAGAGAGATGGATTAAACAAAGGAAACCAAAATTTTCACTGTTCTTATACAAGGGCACTTATATGAAGAGACTTCGAAATGTGAAAAAATGAATTAAAGTAAGAGTTGATTATGGTGCAAAATATTTTGAAATTCATGCATAATTTTTTCATAACAGGCACTTCGAAAAAAGCTTTTTTTTAAAAAAAGAATTATTTTATTTAACTTTTTATTTACCCGTTTACTTATTTATTTTAATTTGACCAAAGAGGGACAGAGAGAGAGAAAGAGTAAGAAAGCAAGCTTCCAGGTCCAAGACTTGAACCACGGTCAGCCATGTGGGAGTCTAGCACCCTTAACCACCATGCCACCTGCTGGCTCCTAAAACAAACTTTTTAAGATCTTTTATACTGTAGTAGCATTGAGTACTGATCCAGTCATCTTCCGGTCTTATTTTTATTGCTATTTACTTGTTTATTTGTGTAGTGACTTACATGGACCATTTTAGGAAAGTCTACTTCCCCCTAAATTAGAGACCGCTGAGATAGCTACTCAGAGGGTCAGCTCAGGGCACATGCATAGTCACTCTGTGATGATGATGGTTTTAGAAGATTCTATTTGACATTATCTCTCCCCATCTCCCTCTAAGGCTATCTGCTTTGGTTGGTGTCAGACCCAGCTGCTGGCCTCTGTTAATGACAGTTCATGGCTCTATGGCTTTCAGTGTTTTTATCCCACGGTCATGGACTGAGTGTTCGTGCTCCATTTATATGTTGAAATCCTGACCCCAATGGGGTGGTATTAGGACTGAAGTCTTTGGGAGGCATTTAGGTCCTAAGGGGATGCCCTAATGAATGGAATCTATGCCCTTAAAAATGACATCCCAAAACTCTCGCCTCTTTTTTTAAGCTATGTGAGGGTATAACCGAAAAAAAAAAGGCCATTAATAAATGAGAAAGTGAGCTCTTTGGATTCAAAATCTACCGTATAGGAGGATATAACCGAAAAAAAAAAGGCCATTTATAAATGAGAAAGTGAGCTCTTTGGATTCCAAATCTTCCTTGGACTCCCCAACTGTGAGAGAGAGCTGTTTATTGTTTAAGCACCCAGTCTGTGGTAGGTTTGTTATAGCAGTCCAGGCTAAGGCACCTGCTATTCCTGGGGCAGACCCTCCACTGTATGAGTGCAGGCTGGGTGAAGGGAGGGGATCCGGACCTCTTGGTAGCAATCACCAAGAATTTAGTGCCATCACTGCTTGGATGTGAAGTGACAAGAAATGCTGGTGGCCTGCCTATTTTTGTGAGACAATACATTCCTTTATTGCAAGCTACTAAGTGGAGAAGAGGCGGCATCTTCTTGCTCTTACCCACCGTGCATTGAACTTCTGTTCTACTGGCCCGTGGTAGGGGAGAGTGAGGAAATGCACTGAGACTCCAGTGCCACAGGTTTCTTGGAGCCTCCTCCCCCGTCCCCTACCCCCCAAGATTTAGCATATTTTCTTGAAGAAATATTTCAGTCTGTCCTTAGGAAAATTGCCAGAATTTAAACACATATTTTAAAATAATTTTAACAGTTATACTTGTTTTGCTGGGAAATACTCAGAGCTCTCCACACGGCCATTATGGAAGTGCAGGTGCTGTGATGAGCGTTGACGCCTGCTGGCTGTGTGCTGCCCAGTGCTAGCTCACTGACTCCTCACAAGGACCCTGCGAGCTGGATTGTTGTGAACCTCGTTGTGATGATCACACGGAGACTTGGTTACATCGTTGCACGAGGTTACACAGCTAGCGAGTACTGGAGCCTCAAGTGGAACCAGAGTCTCTCTGACTTCAGAACCACTTAGCTGTGACCCTAACAAGTGTCAGTGTGGGGTTCGATAGCCCAATTACCCTGGGCTAAATCCTGGTTCTGACACTTACTAGGCAAGGGACCTGGGCAGATACTAATCTTGTTTCCCCCCCCACTACCACCACCAGTTTGCTCATATTTAAAACCAATGCTTTCCTTATAGCACTGTGAGCACTGAGAGAGGAAGTCTATGAGAAAGTATTATGATAGTTCTGACACAGGATATGGGTCCAGTGGTTATTAGCTCTTGTTGTTGTTATGTCTTTTCTAATAATCTGATTTTCCCCCCATTTACAAAAAGGAATTCTTGGGTTAAAAAGAAAATGTCTACTTGAATGTTGCTGATATTCCAGCTGAGTGTCTGGTCTTAGTTCATACGACATCTATTGAAGAAGAGAGGGGAAAAAGATACTTTTAATCCTCTTAGCACTCAAGATAGCTTTTGGTGAATTGTGACTTACTAGCTTTTTATTTTTTTTGAGAAGTTTTTGCTATAGGTCGTGTGCGCTTGCCAGACAGACAGAGAGAGACAGAGTGATAGAAAGTGAGAAATCACCCCCCCCAAGGGGTGGCCACGCCACAATCCTTTCTCCTCCATTCTCCTCTCAGGATCTTGGGCATGCACGCACATGCACCCGGTGTGAGTCTCAAGCCACTGGGTCCGGGACGAGAACCGCTGTCAACTACGTGGGAGTCCAGTGACATAGCCATTATGCTAACTGCTGGTCCTGTGACTTATTAGCTTTTTAATAGCTATAGTTTTTAATGTGGAGTTACATTGAGCATTAATATTTTATTTAAAAATAGCATTTTTTTCTTTCTGTTTGGATAAAGTGGCAAATTCCCCTTTTAGAAACACATGATCTTTGACAACCAAGATGTGTCACCACTCAGGGCTTGCGTCCTTGTCTCTAGATGATGACTAAGGTTATAAGTCACAGCGCATGCCTGCTGTGGAAATGCTGAACCTGGTAAAGAGGAGAGGGCTTGTATTAATTCTCTCTGGTTGCTGCAACAGATTACCTTAAACGTGGTAGTTTAAAACAACAGAAATGGGGATGAGCAGATAGCATAATGTTTACTTTGCCAAACTCCCACACAGTCACTGTGATTCAAGTCCTGGACCTGGTAGCTTAAAACTCATTACAGGCGTGGTGCGTGCTTGCCCAAAGTCTCAAGAGGAAATCAGAAGAGAAGGGACTGTGGTGTGGCCATCCTCCCTTTGAGGTGATTTCATGCTTCCCGTCTCTTTGTCTCTGTTTATATTTAAAACCAATGCTTTCCTTATAGCACTGTGAGCACTGAGAGAGGAAGTCTATGAGAAAGTATTATGATAGTTCTGACACAGGATATGGGTCCAGTGGTTATTAGCTCTTGTTGTTGTTATGTCTTTTCTAATAATCTGATTTTCCCCCCATTTACAAAAAGGAATTCTTGGGTTAAAAAGAAAATGTCTACTTGAATGTTGCTGATATTCCAGCTGAGTGTCTGGTCTTAGTTCATACGACATCTATTGAAGAAGAGAGGGGAAAAAGATACTTTTAATCCTCTTAGCACTCAAGATAGCTTTTGGTGAATTGTGACTTACTAGCTTTTTTTTTTTTTTGAGAAGTTTTTGCTATAGGTCGTGTGCGCTTGCCAGACAGACAGAGAGAGACAGAGTGATAGAAAGTGAGAAATCACCCCCCCCAAGGGGTGGCCACGCCACAATCCTTTCTCCTCCATTCTCCTCTCAGGATCTTGGGCATGCACGCACATGCACCCGGTGTGAGTCTCAAGCCACTGGGTCCGGGACGAGAACCGCTGTCAACTACGTGGGAGTCCAGTGACATAGCCATTATGCTAACTGCTGGTCCTGTGACTTATTAGCTTTTTAATAGCTATAGTTTTTAATGTGGAGTTACATTGAGCATTAATATTTTATTTAAAAATAGCATTTTTTTCTTTCTGTTTGGATAAAGTGGCAAATTCCCCTTTTAGAAACACATGATCTTTGACAACCAAGATGTGTCACCACTCAGGGCTTGCGTCCTTGTCTCTAGATGATGACTAAGGTTATAAGTCACAGCGCATGCCTGCTGTGGAAATGCTGAACCTGGTAAAGAGGAGAGGGCTTGTATTAATTCTCTCTGGTTGCTGCAACAGATTACCTTAAACGTGGTAGTTTAAAACAACAGAAATGGGGATGAGCAGATAGCATAATGTTTACTTTGCCAAACTCCCACACAGTCACTGTGATTCAAGTCCTGGACCTGGTAGCTTAAAACTCATTACAGGCGTGGTGCGTGCTTGCCCAAAGTCTCAAGAGGAAATCAGAAGAGAAGGGACTGTGGTGTGGCCATCCTCCCTTTGAGGTGATTTCATGCTTCCCGTCTCTTTGTCTCTGTTTCTCTGGTGAGCGCACATGCCCTATAGCAAAAAGCTCTCTAAAACAAACAAACAAACAATACCAGAAATGTATTCTCTAATAGTTCTAGAGTCCGGAAGTCAAAAATCAATACCACATGGTCAAAATCCAAGGCTTTGCTCCTCTGGAGTCCATGGGAGAAGCCATTTCTTGCTTCTTCCAACTTTGGCTGGCTGCTGGCATTCCTTGATTTGGAAGAACTTCTGCCTCCGTGGACACTGCTTGTTTGTGTTCTGTCTCTATATAATCTCCTTTTTCTCTTTGCTTAAAAGGACACCTGTGATTACATTTAGGGCCCACCCATCTCATCCAGGATATTCTCTCTATATCAAGATCTTTAACCTGGGCCAGTCCAAAGCACGGTGACTGAGCCTTGTGAGTAGGGGAGCGAGCCCCTCATGGATTTGTACTGGGCTTTGTATCCCTGTGTGGGTGCAGGCCCAAAGTCCTGCTGAGACACAGAGATCCAGGAGGAAGGATTACAGCAGGAACTTGCCCCACTAGGGGTGCTCTTGCTCTCTTCCTCTCTAGCAATTAAGGAAAGAAATAATCTTTAACTGTATCTGCAAAGATCCTTTACTTTTAAAAGTAACATTTAAAAGTTCCAGGAATTAGGGAGTCTTAAGTTTTTAGGAACAGCACCACTACAAAATAGAGTAAAAGATCCTATTATTCTCTTCAGAAAATTTGCATAGAGGAAAGGCCATTGAGGACACAGAGAGAAGGTGGCCATCTGGGATCCAGTAAAAGGCCTCACCATAAACTAGTTATGTCAGAGCTTAATCTTGGACTGCTGGGCTATGCAACTGTGAGAAAGTCAATTCTTATTGTTTAAGTTGCCCAAGTTTTGGTATTCTGTGAAGGTGGCTCAAGCCATTTATATAATCTTCTCGCCTGGTTTTCTGTGCATGAACAGTTGCACCGCTTCAGTCTGAGACTGGTATGCTGAGCTGAAGCCCAGTTCTCCTCTGGCTCACCAGATGAGCCCCTGAGACCAGTAGAGGTAGTAGGTGAGAGACAGGGGCATCCATTGTGGAGAGCAGGGGAGGTGGAAATCACAGTCAGCAATGTTGCTCTCTACTAACCTTCTTCTTTTATATTTCTCCCAGGAAGCAAGACTCACCAGATTCCTAAAGATGCTATTCCCTGAACAAACATGCATACAGTGTCTGCATGGAGATTAAGAGGAGCCACCCTCATCTCCCTTCTAGAAAGGACTTGTTGTCCCAAGTGCTACAGCTGTCAGCACATCGAGTGATGATGCCCACTGCACAACTGCCTCAGCCAAAGGCATGCCCTTATGGGTCAGTCCACATCCAGGGACTCCTGGAGGCAGGACTACAAAGGTCCATTTGCTATGTCTCAGAGCGTGACAGCCCTGAAGGGTCTTATTAGCTCTGATGATTCCTGGGGTCTGGCGAGGCACTTGAGTTTGACCTCTTCCTCTGTGCACTTCCACCGCCTTCTCTCCCATCCATGTGTGTCAGTCCTAATGGCGCCCTTTGTGAACTCTGCTCTCTGAACTCTGTTTCAGGCTGCTTTTCAGAGAACCTGACCTATCACACTCACTAAGAATTGGGGTTGTCTTATTAAAATGGGGAAAATCTTAAGTTTTAAATTTTCATCTTGAGTCCTAGGCACTAATTTAATAGCAAATGCAAAGTCACACTCAACATTGTGTGGCACTAAACAATTGCTTTTGGGCTTTTGTTTGTGTGGGTTTGTTTAGAACAATAAAAAGTTCTAAATGTACCAATAGAGGAGGAGCGCCTACGTACTGTGTGTTTTTGTAGTCTGCACTGACAGGACCTTATCACTTTGGTGCCTTCTTTCCTTTAAGGCTATTGCTGTTGAAGGCAGATGGGAAAATGCTACCATAATAGAGCTGAGAGATATTGAATTTTCCTTCCATGGGTGATATATAACCAGGTATAATCTTATAATCTTTGTGCTAAAATTGTGTCAAACCAACAGCCATCGTAATTGATATTAAAGGGGACCAAAACAAATGGGACAAGCTGTGTGTGATCTGTTTATTTTGTGATTAGACATCCATCCTGGGTAGACAGCCTGTAATTCTGCAATTATATTCTGCAAGCCATGTGAAACAGCAACAAAACCAGATTGTTCAGTATGCACATCACGGTAGGAACAGCGCAATAAGTGCATTCTACTCTGTTGATTAATTGCTTTTGTGAGCAGTTCCTATAATGTGGAATTTCTTTGGGGTATTAAGTCTATTTATTCCATTGAGCTTCCCCTTGGATTAGTGGTTGTTCCTCCACAGATGCTTTTTCCAAAAGGTAGACAAAAGAAAATAGTCTGAAAATATTTCATTCAATGAAAGACCTTTTAAAAGTTAAGCTATTTTATGTTACAAATAAATCATTACAACATTACAATATGAGAGGGAGTTTTTACTTTCAGTTTTTTTAATAGTAAGTTAAATGTGGATTAATGAAATTTCGTGACTTAAAACGCACTTTAAAATGATGTCCTTTGAAAAGTGCTTAGAGAGATTTTAAATGTTCTCGCCAGAAAAAGTGGTAAGTATGTGAGATAATACAGGTTAATGAGCTTGATGTAGTCATTACACATGTATACATATATGTTAAACCATCATGTTGTACCCCATAAAAATATACAATTTTTGTCTGTCAATTAAAAGTTAAAAAAAAAATTGTGGTCAGAAGATGGCATAGCAGTTACATTGCTGGACTACCACATGACTGACTATAGTTCAAGTCCCGGACCTGGTGGGTTGAGACATGCTGTGTGTGTGTGTGTGTGTGTGTGCGCGCGCGCGCACACGTGTGAGTGTGCACGCGCGTGCCTAAGATCCTAGGAGGAGAATGGTACAGAAGTGATTATGGCGTGGCCATCCCTCCTGGAGGTGATTTCTCACTTTCCCTCTCACTATCTCTGTTTTTCTCTTCCTTTGGTGACTGCATGTCCTTTAAGGCAAGAACAACAACAACAAAAAAAGTGAAAAAATGTTATGCTCAGTAGACTCTTTTTTATTTTTTTTTTTGAGAGGTTTTTCACTATAGGGCGCATGTGCTCGCCAGACAGACAGAGAGAGACAGAGAGACAGAAAACGAGAAATCACCCCCCAGAGGGGACGGCCACGTCGCAATCCCTTCTCCTCCATTCTCCTCTTGGGATCTTGGGCACGCACGCACACGTGCCCTGCGTGGGTTTTAAGTTACCGGGTCCAGGACACAAACCGTGGTCGACTACGTGGGAGTCCAGCGACATAGCCATTATGCTAACTGCTGGTTCCCATGCCTAGTAGACTCTTTATCATAGTTATTTTAGTTCTATGACCTACATCGTGAACTCCCTATGTCCATCATTACTTCTCTTATTTACTAATGGTTGTAGTTTTAAAAATCATTTCCTAACTTTAAAACAATGATTAAATCTAATTTCAGTGGACATTTGCTGTTTCACTTAGTGAAATTACATGCTTCCCTCTCCCTCTCACCCCCGTTTTATCTCCATTCTAGTGGTAATGGCATTTGATGTCTTTTAAGAACATTATTCCTCCCTCATTGTCAAAACCTTAGTGAATCCAGATGTTCTGCACATGACTAATGGACAGAGA
This sequence comes from Tupaia belangeri chinensis, assembly GCF_000334495.1. Lineage (NCBI taxonomy): Eukaryota > Metazoa > Chordata > Mammalia > Scandentia > Tupaiidae > Tupaia > Tupaia belangeri. The sequence continues at coordinate 1,418,512 of NW_006159428.1, forward strand.
AAAGCGAAAACATTACTGGAGTTCTTCCATTCCATGTTGGTGGCCTAGGAGAGCGTCCACCACGTCAGCACCCTCAACCCTCAGGGCAGCCCTGCCTTGATTCTTCTGCCCAGGTTGTATCTCTGGTTATCCTCACTGATGTTCTGAGTTCCTTTACAACTTTCTAATAAATTCCTTTCTCAGTCATGTTAGCCAGGTACTTTTACATTGCTGCAATAAAAACAAAATCTCTGATTCAAAACCTTAAGAGTACATAAAAATATCAAATGTCAGATTTCTACAGTGAATATAAAATAGGGAATTATGCCTCTAAAGTGTTGTAAAGACAAAGACTTTTGAGCTTTGTCATTTGATAACTGTATTACTCATTTTCCTCTTAGATCATTTAATCTACCTTTAGGATGTAATCTCTTTATATGCTTCTAGAGTATATTTAACCCAAGAACACTCCTCACTCTGTGGAAAGGCTTTCATTTTAGAGGGGTATGCTATGTTATCGTAAGACGGAAGGTCAGTAGGATATTCAGGTTATCAAGATTGAATCCAGTAGCAATTATGCTCGTATTGATCATATTGATTGATGGGTTATTTCCTTTATTAGACAAGTATTTACCATAAGCTTTATGTATGCAGTTGTATATTAAATATTGAAAGGAGATAGTGAAATAAGTGGTAAGTTTTCATTCAGGATGAGAAACAGCCTGAGGGAAGTATGGAGTTCTGTGGAGCTCAGGAGGCCCCTGAAAGGGCCACAAAACTCTCAAATGACATGATGCTTTTTGGGTTTGGGGATATGTAAAAGATGTATTCAGCAAAGGAATGAAGGAAAAGAAAAAGAATGCAAAGCACATGGGCAAGATCGCAGTAAACCAGGCATCATACATTTGGAGAAATGCAGTGACTCAGTGAGACTATGACAGCATTTAAGGGCTTATTTTAGGGGTTACATACATAAATCCAAAGCTGATGGTAGATACCAGAGGCAGCAAATATCCCGTACCACACTTGAGAATCTCACTTGATCTCTAAAACTGTAGTGAGCTTGGGAGCTACAAGGATAATACACATTTTTAGAGAAATCACCTTGGCTTCAGGACAGAGAATAAATTGTAGGAGACCTAAAATAGGAATGGGGAGAATAATTAAAGCTATTTCAGGAGTCTAGGTGAGATGTCAGAAAGGAGCTCTAAGGCGAGACTGACTACAAGTCTAAATGCCCCTCCCAAATAATCACCGAAGGGGGAAACGCAAAAGCAGGTATGACTTCTCAGTGTTCATTTGAAACATAATCTCCATAGGCAGATTTAGTTAGTCCATTCATACATTGAATGTTTATTTTGTGCCCTTGTCTGCTATTCTGGCCTCTTAGTTTATGGTGGGAAATGAAGTACGAATATTCTACTTTCATGTCTACCAGCTGGAGTTCCAGCAGGATAAAGCAACACAGTCTAATGGCACAATTCAAGAATGTCTACCAAAGGAAACATTTTAAAATGTGCATCTGGCAATTATAGAGTAGAAAGTTGTTTCTTGGGGCCAGTAATAAGTGTTATCACCCTTGACCTGAAGGAAAGGAAATACATTCTGTAACCTGGAAGAAGAAAGCTTTTTGGAGAGCAACTTCCTTGAAAGCGGCTGTGACCTTCAGTTGGGGTGGAGAGTACTGCTAGTCTAAGCATCTACTTCTCATAGAGGTGACCTGTGCCTTTATCAGTCTGTCCTATCCTGCTCTTATGTCCTTCTGGGGCTCTCAGTTGGCTCAAGAAAACAGAAGGGCAAAAAGCAAGAGGGCTCTGAGGTTTCTTTCGCAGTTGCACATCCTGAGGTAGTAAGACCGGTTGCAGAGGGCAGTGCAATTAATGGAAAGAGCAAACTAAAAATGTCTTGTAGATGGCATGAACTTCCCAGACTTTTCTCTGTGTGTGTGTGTTTATCTTTTCCGGACTGTGCCTAATGTTTGCTTCAATTTGTCATCACTCATATGGAATGGTGAGGGAGAACAGGAGGTTAGTGTTCTGTGGTTTTCCTATGTCGTTTCACCTTCCAGGTAACCCTGAGCTACCTTCCCTTCTAGATAGCTTTCTCTTTTAGGTATACAGGTACTTTTATAAACAAGTAGGATATGCAAAGTTCTATATTTGTAAACATGCATTCAAAGTAGTATGCAAATGGCGCTTATGTGTATTTTTCTGGTACTCCAGAGTCTAGTACTTTAGGCATAATTTAGGATATGTAAAGAGGCATTTGCATAAAAATGCATACATAGACTACTTCCTTTTATTGTGACTTACGTTTGTCTATGTGGGAATTATTTGGCATTTTTGCTTTGTGCAATGTTTTGGGTCTATAATGATGAAAAGCTTCAGTGTCAGGTCTGTAAAATATACTACTCTGTATTACGTCTTTCTATATAAATACATGGAGACGATAGTAGCTACTGTCACTGGCAATTTCAAATCCATTATTCTGAATTGAACTGACATTCAGGTTCTTAGTTGATCACTTACAAAGTAAAAGATGTAAAAATGACAGGCAGAGAAAATTTACCTGGTAAGAGGAATATGTGATTTGTTCTTGTCAAAAAAGAAACTTTTTAACAATTTAGAACTCTCTGGGTCCTGGAAAGACTTATTTAGATTGTAAGGAGTTGAACACTTCAGTCATATTTTTAGGTTTCAGTATTAATAAAATGTTTTGAAAAAAAGGAAAAAAAAATGCTGAGCCTGATCAATTGTGCAGGTATTTACTGCAATAGTATATCTGAGAGCAAAAAATGTTTACTTTTAGAATATACTGATATCTTGGGATCCTCCTTCATCTTTAATACACATTACTTACATGAGGAAGTCACCAAGATTAATAAACAAAAAGCTACCATCGGGTTTAAAATAATAATAATAATAATAATAAAAAAGGTCCTGGACCAGCCTGTGGCATGGTACTTATAGTGGCTAGATCTCACATGGTTGACAGGATGGTTCAAGTCCTGGAACTGGTGGCTTGAAAAAAAAAAAAAAAAAAAAAAGTTGGACATGTGTGACCAAAACTTTGAGAGGAGAAAGAAATGGAAAAGGGATTGTAGTGTGACCATGACCCCTGGGGGATGCTTTCTCATTTGCCCTCTGTCTGTTTTTCTGTCTCTTTCTAGCAAGCACATACTCCCTGACAAAAATTTCAAAACAGAAAGAAAGATGAAAGCAAGAAAAGAAGAAAGAAAAGGCACTGAAATCAGAGGACCTGGTGGAAAATGATTGCTCTGTCCTCTGCTGTCACTAGCAAAGATAGGATATGAAGAACAGTATTGTAGAATGCTGGGGCTTTGCTTTTTACTGTTAATTTTGCTTTATAATAGCAGTATTGCAAAGGGTAAAGTTACTTGGTTTGTGCAAAGTATTAATGCACATAGCATCCATTGAATACCCGGGTAAACTGAGTTGCTGAGTCCGGCTCTCCACACCTGCTACCTTTCCCTTCCGGTTTTTATCACTTTAACTTCTAGGAAAGTTTTCAGTAAGACCTATTAGTAATAAGACAGAAAACATTTCACCATAATTTCAAATCTCAGCATTTTTTGAATGAGTAGACAAAAGTGTCAGACAATTGAGAATATATAGATTAGGAAGGGAAGGAAGACCAGAGGTAAAATTTCACTTTGAAAGGGAAGAGCAAGTGAAGAAAACAGCAGCAAAAGTGCACATGCATGGGATCCCACTGCCTTAACCACTAAACTATTTGCCACGCCACTTAAACTTTAATGTTCTTGGAGACTAAACAGGATGACGATTTTCTCTGGTGATTCAAACTGAACATGTCCTACAAAATCTGGAGTTCCTAATGAAGAGTTCTGAGCTCCCAGAATAGATTGGATCAACAGTTTATTTTAGCCACAGAGACGTATTCCCCAACTCTAACTTTAAGCATGTCCTTAGTCTCACTCATCCCTCTGTACCTCCCTCACCCCCTCCCGACAATTCAATCTTTCTGCTTCTTGCAGGCTTTGACTGTCGCTGCAGTGGTTTGTAGTGCCATAGCTGTTGTGCTATCTGCAGCCAATACTATGCTGATGGAACCAAGTGGTTTGTGTTTTCAGTAAAGATAAAACCCATGCTTTCTGTGGTTCCCTCTTATTTGCTTGCTTGTTTATTTATTTATTTATTTTTGGAGAGGTTTTTGCTATAGGGTACGTGCGCTTGCCAGAAAGACAGGGAGACAGAAAGGGAGAAATCACCTCCCAGGGGGGATAGACATGCCACAATCCCTTCTCCTCCATTCTCCTCTCGGGATCCTGGGCATGCACACACATGTGCCAGACATGAGTTTAAGCCACCTGGTCCGGGACTCAAGCTGCAATCTACTACAAGGGAGTCTGGCGACGTAGCCATTACGCCATCTGCTGGTCCCTGGGGTTTTGGTTTTTAAACATTTGTTTCTGGAAGGAGACATTATTTCTTTCAGTAGTTGGCTTGGGTGAAGCTATATAAGAATTACGCTGTTGGGAAAATACCAAAAGCCCTCCATTATCAGAGGAGCAAAATTCACAAAGTACTGGTATTTGTTCATTTACCATGTTCAATGAAACTGCCTTTATTAGATCAGAGAGGGGATCCCTAGACTATACTTTTCTCCGTTTGTGCTTGAAATGTTGATCTTTAATAACTCGGGGTAAACGACAGGTAATCGGTAATTTCTTTGAACAGTAACTTACCTTTGATATATATTCCTGTCCACTTTACAAGCTTCATGCAGTACTGTAATTTTATATCTCATTATGCTCACTGGCATCTAATATAAAATGCTGGGGTATAAATCAACTATGAAATTAGCCTAAATTGTGTAATAAATTGTGACCCACTTTAGAGTTTTTGAAAATCTTCATTAACCTCTTTGTAACTTTACTTATTGGAATAAAATGGTCATGGCCCTCTTTTTCATCTTCATGTATATGCATGTATGCATACAAACACATGTTTAGCAAGGTTGATTCATCATTTGAAGAATTTATTGTTACTGAGTTTTTAATTCAAAGACAGTTTAAAAGATTATTTGGAGATCTGCTTCTCTGGGATACAGAAAGATAGAAAGTATGTCACTCTCAACCAAACACAAGAGCAAGCTAACTAAACCATAAAGTCACAGAAGACGTTATGCAATATCTAATAAAAATAAAATAAAAGCCCAGGTTACTCCAAGTGTATTTGACCCAAGAATTGTCTCAGCTATGCGTGGTAGGGGAAAGTGAGATCCTGGGCAATTTCCTAGCATATAAAGATCTAATGAATTTTTAAAATAAACTGATAAGGTGAGTGTGGTCTGCAGTGATGCTACTCCTTGCTGAGCAGGCCACACAAATGGAATCTGCACTTACTCTAAGGCTCTGCTTCATGGAAATCCAAAGGGTACTCACAAGAAATGTCAGAGGAGGGGGGAAGATTGTCTTCCTCTGTAGTGTAGCTCTGAAGAAGAGGAACACCCGGTCCTATGGAGAAAGCTTTAAGAAGACTGTCCCATGGCTAGCGGAGAATGTGGTGGTTAAGGTATTGGACTCCTGTGTGGCTGACCATGATTCGAGTTCTGGACCTGGTGGTTTGCTTTCTCTCTTGTCTGGTGAGTGCACATGACCTACAGCAAATTTAAATAATAACAATTACAACAAATAAAGTTAAATAATTTTTAAGTTATATTTAAAAAACAACAACACCACCAAACTCTCTCTTATAAAACCAAAGCCTCTAACCTCTAAGAGAATAATGGAGTATTTTGTGGCCTCCAGGACATAAGTGAGGATCCGTTTTAGACAAAATGTGTTATTCCTGAGAGAGAAAAAAGGTAAATTATATTTTATGCACATTAAAAATTACTCTCACAGAGACTGTTAAGAGAATTAAGTGACAAAAAACAGACTATGAGAAAATATTTGCAAAACAGCTATTGATAAAAAGCTCATGGTTGGGATCAGCAGTTGGCATAATGGCTATGTGGCTGGACTCCCATGTAGTTGACCGCAGTTTGAGTCCTGGACCTGGTGAATTAAGCTCATGCCGGGTGCATGTGTATGCGTGCCCAAGATCCCGAGAGGAGAATGGAGGAGAAGCAATTGTGGTGTGGCCATCCTTCCTGGGGGGTGATTTCTCACTGTCTCTCTGTCTCGCTCTCTGTCTTTCTGGTGAGCACACGTACCCAATGGCAAAAACCTCTCCAAAAATAAATAAATAAATAAAATAAAATAAAAAGCTTGTGATCAAAATATATAAATTTTTAAAATTCAGAAATCAGAAAACAAAATAATTTTTAGACAGATTGGGCCAAAGTTTTGAATACCTACTTCATAGAAGATATATGTATATAAATCTGCAAATTAAAGGATGCTCAACATAATTAGAAAAATTCAAATTAAAACAACAGTGAGATAACACTACATACTTATTTTATAGCAAAAATCTAAAAATCTGATAATACTGGCAAGTAGAACTATAAACCATTGCTTTTGGAAATGAAAAATGGCAGAGCCATTTTGGAGCTGCACAATTTAGAACACAGTTCTGTAGTTTTCTATAATGCTACTTACCCTTCCGGCTTTCGGCTTCACATGTAAGGAGCTTGAGAGTCATTACTTTCTTCTAACAACAAGTAACAAAGTAATAGACTGAACAATCAACAACTCTTGTATTCATGAGAGAGAGAGGGCATGGGGCAAATTGCTGCCCCTAGGTTGGAGAAATGCTCGACAAATAAATACTGCATCATGGCTGACCGCAGCAGAGACTTAGTGGGAACCAGTGCAAGAGTCAGTGTAGGGTAGGAAAACATGAACTGCAATTGGATTGCTAGAGCATCAGTGTTGGAGGGTCAGAATTTGAGAGCTAAAAACTCTTAGCTGAGGAGATAGAGTAACCTAACCCTAACACTAACCCTAACCCTAACCCTAACCCTAATCCTAAACCTAAATCTAACCCTAACCCTAACCCTACTGTAACCCTAACCATAACCGTAATCCTAACGCCTAACCCTAACACCTAACCCTAACTGTAACGCTTACCAAAACTGTAAACATAACCCCAAAACTAATCCTAACACCTCTAAGCCTAGCCCTAACCCTAAATCTAACCATAACACTAACCCTAACATAACCCTAACCATAACCCTGACCCTAACCACTAAACCCTAACCCAAACTGTAACCCAAACCCCACCCCTAAACCTAACACTCACCTCTAACCCTAACCTTAAAACTAACCTTAATCCTAACCCTACCGTAACTCTAACCCTAACCTTAAACCTAACTTAATTGCCCAAACCTAACTCTAACCCCTAAACCTAACCGTAACCCTTCACCCAAACTTAACCCTAACCCGAACCCTAACGCTATCCCTCACCACTAACCCTAGCACTAAACCTAAATTTAACTCTAACACTAACCCTACTATATCCATAACCCTAAACCTAATCCTAACCCTAACCACTAAATCTAACCCTAACCCCTAACCCTAACCATAACACAAATCCAAACCCGAACACTAATCCAACCCCAAACACTAAGCCTAATCCTCACCTCTAACCCTAATCCTAAACCTAAATCTAACCCTAACCTTACCGTAACCCTAACCCTAACATTAATCCTCCTAACTCTAAACCTAACACCTAACCCTAAACATAATGCTAACCAAAACCATAAACATAACCCGAAACCTAACAATAAGCATCAACCCTAACCCTAGCCCTAACCCTAAATCTAAACATAACACTAACCCTATTATAACACCAACCATAACCCTAACACTAACCCTAAACTAACAACTAACCCTATCTGTAACCCTAACCCAAACCGAAACCAAAACCACAACACTAAACCTAACACTCACCCTAACCCCAGCCATGATCCTAAATCTAACCCTAACCCTAACCCTATCATAAACATCACCACTAAACCTAGCCCTAAACATAAATTTAACCCTAACCCTAACCCTAACTACTAAACCTAACCCTAACCCCTAAAACTAACCGTAACAATAACGCAAATCATAACCCAAACCTGATCCCTATGCCTAATCCTCACCCCAACCCTAATCCTAAACCTAAATCTAACTCTAACACTAACCCTATCGTAACCTTATCCCTAACCCTAATGCCTAATGCTAACCATAACATCTAACCCTAACTGTAACGCCAACCAAAACCATAAACATGACCTGAAACCTAACCCTAAACCTCACCCCTAACCCTAGCCCTAAGCCTAAATCCAACAATAACACTAACCCTACCATAAACCTAACCATAACCCTAACTCTAACCCCTCACCCTAAACCTAACCCCTAACTCTAACTGTAAACCTAACCCAAACTAACCCAAACCCCAACCCTAAACCTAACACTCATCCCTAACCATAACTGTAACCCTAAATCGAACCCTAACGATAACCCTACTGTAACCCTAACATTAACCCAAATCCTAACCCTGTCGCCCAACCCTAACCCTAACCCAACCCAAACCCTCACCTCTAACTCTAGTCCTAAACCTAAATTTAATGCTAACACTAACCCTACTATAATCATAACCTTAAGTTTAACCCTAACCCTAACAACTAAACTTATAACTAACCCCTAACCCTAACAGTAACACTAAACCAAACCGTAACACAAACCTGAACCCTAAGTCTAATCCTTACCCTTAACCCTAATCCTAAACCTAAATCAAACCTTAACCATAACCCTACCATAACCCTAACCCTAACGATAATCCTAATGCCTAACCCTAAGACTAACACCTAACTGTAACGCTAACCAAAACCATAAACATCCCCTGAAACCTAGCACTAAACATCAACCCTAACCCTAGCTCTAACCATAAATCTAACCATAACACTAATCCTACCGTAACCCTAACCCTAACCCCTAACGGTAAACCTAACCTGTAACCCTATTCATAATCCTAACCCAAACCGTTATCCAAACCCCAACACTAACCATAACACTGACCCCTAACCTTAACCCTAATCTAACACTAACCCTTAACCCTAATCTAAAACTAACCCCAATCCTAACACTAACCACTAAACCTAACTGTAACCATTCACCCATACTTAACCCTAACCCGAAACCTAACCCTATCCCTCAACCCTAACTGTAGCCCTAAACCTAAATTTAACCCTAACACTAATCCTACTGTAACCCTAACCCTAACCCAAATACTAACCACTTAACTAACCCTAACCCCTAACCCTAACCGTAACACTAAATCATACCGTAGCCCAAACCCAAATCCTAAACCTAATCCTCACCCCTATCCCTAATCCTAAACCTAAATCTAACACTAACACTCACCCTACTATAACCCTAACCCTTACCCTAATTCTAACGCCCAAACATAACCCTATCTCTCATCCTAACCCTAACCCCCAACCCTAACCTGTAAACATAACCCGAAAAATAACACTGTCACCCATAACCATAGCCCTAAGCTTAAATCTAACCATAACTCTATCCAACAATAACCCTAACCCTAACCTCTAACCCTAACCTAACACCTAACCCTAACCGAAAACCTAACCCAAATCATAAGCCAAACCCCAACCCTAACGCTAACACTCACCCCTAACTCTAACCATAAATATAACCCTAATCCTAACCCTACCATAACCCTAACCCTAACCCCTAAGCCTAACTGTAACCCTAAACCAAACCGTAATCCAAATCCCATCCCTAAACCCTAATCATAACCCTAACCCTAACCCTATTGCCCAACTTTAACCATAACCCCTAAACCTAACCATAACCCTTCACCAAAACTTAACCCTAACCTGAAACCTAACCCTATCCCTCACTCCTAATCCTAGCCTTAAACCTAAATTTAACACTAACACTAACCCTAACTCTAACTTAACCCTATCTCCAACCACTTAACCTAACCCTAACCCCTAACCCTAAACTTAACACTAAACCAAAACATTGCCAAAACCCAAGCCCTAAGCCTAATTCTCACTCCTATCCCTAATCCTAAACCTAAATTTTACCCTAACCCTAACATAACTGTAACCCTAACCGTAATTCTAATGCCCAACCCTAACCCTAACCCATATCCTAACCCTAACCCCAACCCTAACCTGTAAAAATAACCAGAAACATAACACTAACCATCACCCATAACCCTAGACCTAATTCAAAATCTAACCATAACACTAACCCTACCATAACCCTAACCATAACCCTAACCCTAATCCCTAACCCTAAACCTAACCCTTAACCCTATCCATAACCCTAACACAAACCATAACCCAAACTCCAAACCTGTGTCTAACACTCACCCCTAACCATAACCCAGTCCCTAAAACTAATTCTAATGCTAACCCTATCCTAACCCTAACCCTAAATGTATTGCACAACCCAAACCCTCACACCTAAACCTAAAAGTAACCCTTCACCGAAACTTAACCATAACCTGAATCCTAACCCTATCACTAACCCCTAACCCTAGCCCTAACCCTAAATTTAACCCTAACACTAACCCTATTGTAACCATAACCATAACTCAAACACTAACTACTAAACCTAACATTTACCCCTAATCATTACCTTAACACTAACCCAAATCATAGCCCAATCCAAAATCCTAAACCTAATCCTCACCCCTAACCCTAATCCTAAACATAAACCTAAATCTAACCCTAACCCTAACCCTACCATAATTCTAACCTTAACCCTAATCCTAACGCCTAACCCTAATTCCTTAACCTAAACATAACGCTAAACCGTAAACATAACCCGAAATCTAACCCTAATATTAGCCCTAACCCTAAATCTAACCATAACATTAATCCTAAAGTAACCATAACTTTAACCCTAACTCTAACCGGTAACTCTAAAACTAACCCCTAAGCCTAATCATATACCTAAACCAAACTGTAACACAAACCCCAACCCTAAATGTAACACTCACCCCCAACCCTAGCCCTGACCCCAAATCTAACAATAACATGTGTTATGGTTAGGGTTAGGTTTAGGGTCAGGGGCTAAGGTTAAGGTTATGGTAAGGGTTACGAAAGGGTGAGTGTTATTGTTAGATTTAGGGTCAGGGCTAGGGTTAGGGGTGAGGGTTAGAGTTAGGTTTCGGGTTAGGTTTACAGTTTTTGTTAGCGTTACAGTTAGGGTTAGGTGTTAGGGTTCGGTTTCAGCATTAGAGTTAGTGTTAGGAGTAGGCTTTCAGTAGCCTTATGGTTAGGGTTAGATTTAGGTTTAGGATTAGGGTCAAAGGTGAAGATTAGGCTTAGGGTTCGGGTTTGGGCTATGGTTTTGGTTAGTGTTACATTTAGGGCCAGGAGTTAGGGTTAGGTTTAGTGGGTAGGGCTACGGTTATGGTTCGGGTTCTGGTTAGAGGAAGGTGAGTGTTAGGGTTAAATTTAGGTTTAGGGTGCGGGGTAGTGGTGAGGGTTAGGGTTAGGGCTAGGGTTAGGGTCCGGGCTAGGCTTCAGTTGGGGCAAAGGGTTACGGTTAGGTTTAGGTGTCAGGGTTAGGGTTGGGCGATTGGGTCAGGGTTTGGGTTAGGGTTAAGGTAAGCATATGGTTAGGGTTAAACTGAGGTTTAGGGCTAGGGGTGAGTGTTTGAGTCAGGGTTGGGGTTTGGGTTATTGTTTGGTTTAGGGTTATAGTCAGGGTTAGGGGTTAGGTTTAAGGTAAAGGACTAGGATTAGGGTTATGGTTAGTGTTATGGTAGGGTGAGTGATATGGCTAGATTTAGGGTCAGGGCTGGGGTTAGGGGTGAGTGTTAGGGTTAGTTTTCGGGTTAGGTTGACTATTTTGAATAGTGTTACGGTTAGGGTTAGGTGTTAGGATTTGGTTTCGGAGTTAGGGTTACTGTTAGGTTACAGTTAGGAGTTAAGGTTACTGTTTCAGTAGGCTTATGGTTAGGGTTAGATTTAGGTCGAGGACTAGGGTCAGAGGTGAGGATTAGGTTTAGGGTTCAGGTTTGGGCTACAGTTTCATTTAGTGTTATGTTTAGAGCCAGGAGTTAGGGTTAGGTTTAGTGGTTAGGGATAGGGTTAGGTTTCAGGTTCTGGTTAAAGAAGCGTAAGTGTTAGGGTTAAATTTATGTTTAGGGCAAGGTGTAGGAGTGAGGGGTAGGATTAGGGTTAGGGCCTGGGCTAGGCTTCGGTTGGGGTGAAGGGTTATGGTTAGTTAGGTTTATGGATCAGGGTTAGGGTTGGGCGATAGTCAGGGTTAGGGTTAGGGTTACGGTATGTTTAGATTTAGGTACAGATTGAGGGTTATAGTGGTGAGTGTTAGGGTCAGGGTTGGGGTTTGGGTTATGATTTAGGTTAGGGTTATGGTCAGGGTTGGGGTTAGGTTTAGAGTTAGGGGCTAGTGTTAGGGTTACGTTTAGGGTTACGGTAGGGTGAGTGTGATGGTTAGATTTATGGTCAGGGCTAGGGTTCATGGTGAGGGTTAGGGTTAGGGTTAGTTTTTGGGTAAGGTTGACTGTTTTGGTTAACTTTAGGGTTAGGTTTTGGTGTTAACCTAACCTAACCCTGACCCCAAAACCCAAGCATAACCCTTTACCCCAACTGAAGCTTAGCCCGGACCCTAACCCTAACCATAAGTATAATGCTAAACATTATAGTTGACTGGCAGACTGGAAAGGGCAAATGGAAGCTATCCAGTGCATATGTACCCTGAGAGGTATTACCTCAAATAGATATTGGGGTTGTGGTCTACATAAAGTTGAAGGCCAGTACTGGCACATACAAAGCAATGATCATTGCCAAGAAGCTAAACTGACCTTCATGTACTGTACCATGTGGCAGACCAAGTGGAAAGGTATCACTGAGCAACTCAACCCAGAGAATGGAAACCCACAGATGGCACAGGAAAGTTTAAGTGAGTGATCTCAAGGTGGCAGTCTAGCATGAAGGTTCAGAGAGCATGCTGTGGAGCCAGACTGTGCAGAGGCACATTTCTGTCCTCCTGCTTACTATCTGGGCAAGTCTTTCCATCATTCTTAGCTTTGGATCTTTCCCTTATAAGATGGAGATCATAAACTTTCCCTTATAAGATGGAGACAATAATTTTAGCTATCTCTCCTTTAAAAAAGAGGGCTAATGTTTTCATCTCATGGGGTTGCCATGCTGGTAAACTGAATCAATTTAAGAACAGTTTTCAGAACATGGCATGGAATATGGTATCACATTTCTATTGACTGAGTGAAGAAAACATTGAGCAGATACTAAAGTGACCTGGAGACCGAGAGATTGTCAACAAGCTCAGGACTACATGCTGTGATAAGACCACAGTAGCAGTCTACTCTCTAGAAATGCATCCTCAGAAGATGCCTACAGCCAGCTTCTGTCTCTCTGTAGATGAGAAAAGCAGCCTGAGACCTCACTTCACTTGTAAACAAGCAGCACATCTTAACGGGAGAATAATGCCAGTCTGCCTAGATATGGTGGGAAATTATGGAAATTAATTCAAGTTTACTAGTGGGATGAATCTGGGAGTTTTAAAGTACACAGTGTATGACAACTAATCCATCACCTGATGGAAAAATTGTGCCATATTTGTACAAGATAATCACATATAAGGCTGTTTTTTATTTTTTATTTTATTTTTCTTTAAATTTATTTATTTACATTCATTCACTAAACATCGCCATATCAAACAAAATGAGATTTCCCATCCAGAATACACTGTATATTGGCTCAATCAAGCACATCAACATACATGTTATCATCAACAAACAATTTTCCATGTCCTATTTCCTGTAAAACCAGCAAATGGGCCAGGGAGGTTGCAAATCAGTACCAGAATTTAATTCCATTCACACAGCTATTTCAATGTATTAAACTACACACAAACAGGTAAAGTCTGCCTATCAAATAAAAGAATATGTTCATTTTGATAGAGTGGTGCCTAACTCAAAAGATCATTTAGGTGCCATAGTGTTTCATTTATTTCAGCTGATCTCCCTGCCTTCATTTCATCAGCCTCCACAGTATCTGTCCCACGCTTCCAACACGATCCAGGACCTCCTTGTCCTACCGATTAGCTTCGTTATCTGTAGGTTAAAGTTTCAGTTTCTAGGTACAGCATGTGAGTCCATAATTTGACCTAAGCCTCTCAGCTTCCCATTGTCATTGCTAATCTTGTCCAGGCATCGTGCTTTGCCCTAGACACAATGAATCTCCCTGGCACATATGAAGGGGGTTCTTCAGTAAGTTCAGGAAGATGTGTATTTTTTAATCTTAAGTTTATTTTATATTCATTTGCTGTATATCATTGCATCATACAAAATGTGTTTTCCCATCCAGAATACACTGTATACTGGCTCAAAAACATTATCATACATGCTATCGTCAACAAATAATTTTCATTTCTTGTTTCTTATACTTTACTTCTCCCCCCCCCGCCCCTTGATTTCCTCCCTTTCACCCTCTGCCCTTTCCTTTCCTCC
>NW_006159428.1:1437431-1440126 GCF_000334495.1 Tupaia belangeri chinensis
TAGGGTTCATGGTGAGGGTTAGGGTTAGGGTTAGTTTTTGGGTAAGGTTGACTGTTTTGGTTAACTTTAGGGTTAGGTTTTGGTGTTAACCTAACCTAACCCTGACCCCAAAACCCAAGCATAACCCTTTACCCCAACTGAAGCTTAGCCCGGACCCTAACCCTAACCATAAGTATAATGCTAAACATTATAGTTGACTGGCAGACTGGAAAGGGCAAATGGAAGCTATCCAGTGCATATGTACCCTGAGAGGTATTACCTCAAATAGATATTGGGGTTGTGGTCTACATAAAGTTGAAGGCCAGTACTGGCACATACAAAGCAATGATCATTGTCAAGAAGCTAAACTGACCTTCATGTACTGTACCATGTGGCAGACCAAGTGGAAAGGTATCACTGAGCAACTCAACCCAGAGAATGGAAACCCACAGATGGCACAGGACAGTTTAAGTGAGTGATCTCAAGGTGGCAGTCTAGCATGAAGGTTCAGAGAGCATGCTGTGGAGCCAGACTGTGCAGAGGCACATTTCTGTCCTCCTGCTTACTATCTGGGCAAGTCTTTCCCTTATAAGATGGAGACAATAATTTTAGCTATCTCTCCTTTAAAAAAGAGGGCTAATGTTTTCATCTCATGGGGTTGCCATGCTGGTAAACTGAATCAATTTAAGAACAGTTTTCAGAACATGGCATGGAATATGGTATCACATTTCTATTGACTGAGTGAAGAAAACATTGAGCAGATACTAAAGTGACCTGGAGACCGAGAGATTGTCAACAAGCTCAGGACTACATGCTGTGATAAGACCACAGTAGCAGTCTACTCTCTAGAAATGCATCCTCAGAAGATGCCTACAGCCAGCTTCTGTCTCTCTGTAGATGAGAAAAGCAGCCTGAGACCTCACTTCACTTGTAAACAAGCAGCACATCTTAACGGGAGAATAATGCCAGTCTGCCTAGATATGGTGGGAAATTATGGAAATTAATTCAAGTTTACCAGTGGGATGAATCTGGGAGTTTTAAAGTACACAGTGTATGACAACTAATCCATCACCTGATGGAAAAATTGTGCCATATTTGTACAAGATAATCACATATAAGGCTGTTTTTTATTTTTTATTTTATTTTTCTTTAAATTTATTTATTTACATTCATTCACTAAACATCGCCATATCAAACAAAATGAGATTTCCCATCCAGAATACACTGTATATTGGCTCAATCAAGCACATCAACATACATGTTATCATCAACAAACAATTTTCCATGTCCTATTTCCTGTAAAACCAGCAAATGGGCCAGGGAGGTTGCAAATCAGTACCAGAATTTAATTCCATTCACACAGCTATTTCAATGTATTAAACTACACACAAACAGGTAAAGTCTGCCTATCAAATAAAAGAATATGTTCATTTTGATAGAGTGGTGCCTAACTCAAAAGATCATTTAGGTGCCATAGTGTTTCATTTATTTCAGCTGATCTCCCTGCCTTCATTTCATCAGCCTCCACAGTATCTGTCCCACGCTTCCAACACGATCCAGGACCTCCTTGTCCTACCGATTAGCTTCGTTATCTGTAGGTTAAAGTTTCAGTTTCTAGGTACAGCATGTGAGTCCATAATTTGACCTAAGCCTCTCAGCTTCCCATTGTCATTGCTAATCTTGTCCAGGCATCGTGCTTTGCCCTAGACACAATGAATCTCCCTGGCACATATGAAGGGGGTTCTTCAGTAAGTTCAGGAAGATGTGTATTTTTTAATCTTAAGTTTATTTTATATTCATTTGCTGTATATCATTGCATCATACAAAATGTGTTTTCCCATCCAGAATACACTGTATACTGGCTCAAAAACATTATCATACATGCTATCGTCAACAAATAATTTTCATTTCTTGTTTCTTATACTTTACTTCTCCCCCCCCCGCCCCTTGATTTCCTCCCTTTCACCCTCTGCCATTTCCTTCCCTCCTTCCACACTGTCTATGGAATCTATAGTTGCTTTCCATGTTTTTTTCCCCACATTTTATTGATTCACAAAATATCTTAATTAAATTAAATACTTTCAATAGTAAGCACAGTTGATATAAACATCTAAGAATGAATGTCTGACTTTAGGCATAAAACTCAGTGAGTAGAATGAACATACTATAAAGTAGCTCCTAGCTGAGGCTATACAGCTTACTGCAGTCATTAAGTAGTATGTTTTTTAAAATTTATTATTTGTTTAAATTTTTTTAGTTTCAAGAAAATCAGTTTTAACTTGAATAAATCAAATAAAAATGTTAAGAAAAAATTTGCTTAAGACTGAAAGCTAAGAAAAGGTTTTGATTCTATTCAAACAGTAGGTAAAAAGTAAAAACAATAATAATAATAAACATGGGCAAAGCTAAATCAAGTAACAAGTGCACTGTAATTTTCTATTTTTTCTTTTTTGGAGAGGTTTTTGCCATAGGGTGTGTGTGCTCGCCAGACAGACAGAGAGAGATAGAGAGACAGAAAGCGAGAAATCACCCCCCAGGGAGGATGGCCACCCCTCAATCCCTTCTCCTCCATTTTCATCTTGGGATCTTGGGCATGCACGCACACGCGCCCTGTGTGAGTTTTAAGCCACTGGATCTGGGACTCGAACTGCGGTCGACTACATGGGAGTCCGGCGACATAGCCATTATGCTAACTGCTGGTCCCAACACTGTAATT
>NW_006159428.1:1440140-1456128 GCF_000334495.1 Tupaia belangeri chinensis
CCCCCCCCTTTTACTGAAGGGAGGCATAAACTAACTTATTTGCAAAAAAAAAAATAGTAAGTTTAGTCTCAATTTGGTCTTTTATTTGCACAAAGCCCCATAAGAATATTAATTGCACATAGATTTCAAAATGTTTTGTACCATGATAAACTTGTAGTTTAACTCCACCATTTTTCAACCCCTTTTGGAAGTTTCCTCATATTTGAGGCATAAGTCATGTGGTTTCTGATGCTCTTCCCTTTTTCATCAGATATACTATTGGTTGATGATTATAGCCAACCTGAACTTAAAAGAGGGAATTGACTCAAAACACAAAGGCATGGTGTACTGACACAAATATTTTAGTTATAACTAACTAGACATACATTACCATTCATTATATACTTGGATAGATGCAATCTAGTTCCCATATATTTGGGAGGACCAACATTACAAATGAAGCTATACAGGATGGATAAATTCAATTTTATTGATGGTTCATTGTAGATAGGCTATTATTACTTTATGTTTACATTTGAAAGTTACATCAGGGGACCAATTAATCTCCTTCTTTAAATAATGCTTATTGACTTACCTTGGGCTATTAGACCTGATAATGGCTTTGTTCTCCAATCAAGCCTGTGCTTGGGTCCAGCTTCAGAGATCTGTTTTATTTTTCATGAAGTATACATTAGTTGTCACACATACCTCTGAACTTATAACAGTTGTTTAATAACTAATGTTGGGTCAGTATTCCAGCAAATTTCAGCCTTTAAAACACAACATGGACAAGGTTACTTACATTAACCATTTCCACAGTGATACTGATTGGCCAAATTTCTATTTTCCAGTTTTCTGAACTATGATAAATAACACTGACTTTTCAACCAAATGTATCCTTTTTAGTTTACTTGACTAACACAAGTTTAGCTCTGAAGAATTAATTTTCCTTCCTCTGTGTGCACAAAAGTGCAGGAGACCTGCTCCAGCCAGGGTGGGCTGACTTGACGGAGGCGACGCAGGTGAGAAGAAATCAGGCAGAGACCTCTATGCTCTTTGTTATGTTCTCAGCTGACTACAGTCAGAGCAAGCTCAAGACTGCAGCGTCTGTGGCTAGGAGACATACATATTTATTGAGGGATGTTTACAGGAGTAGGAGGGGTGAGGGGAAGGTAAAAGATTTTACTGTAAAAAATAAGATATTCAAATTATGGGAACAACAATCACAAAACATGATGTACTGTTCTGTTTGATCAGGTGTAATCAATAACAGTCCTCAGGGTGAGGGAGTCCATCTGTCTGGTACATTTTCTTCTTAGATCTTGATTACTGGGTAGGACCTTTTGAATGAGGGGGTGTTCAGCAAGCTTGATAACTTCAGTCCCAGGCCAAGGCAGCAGCGGATTGTGGTTACAAAGGCCTAGATAGAAATCTTACTGGGGTTTAGTAAAGACATGGTTAATATATACTAAAGTGGAATATCTTTATTATCTCTGGGGTAATCTGCAGCTAAGGGGGTGAGCCTATTACCCACATGGGAAAGAAATGTGGTCTTGTGAGAAGCTTAATGATTGACCTAAAGGTTATTGTGTATGTGTTCCCCAGAGAGGGACTTCAGCATTCTTTATTGATATTTTCCAGGCAGGTGGGGTGAGTTTCACAAAATAATTCTCGTTTGCTGCCACCTTAGGGATCTGCATTCTTTTAGGATTATTAGTTGGTTTTATTGTAAAAGTTACAGTAAGGCTGGGGGTGTTATTTTACTCTTATGGGGTACCATAATGACAATAAAACCCATGGCAGAAAGATTGAAAGCAAAAACAGCACAAACCAGTACAACAAACACAGTTGAAAGCTTGAGCTCTTAGCTGTGGCCTTGCCTGCACCTCTTCTCACCCAGACCTAGTTTAAACATGAGAGGCAGCTCTTCAGGCTCTGCCTGTGTTGACTGCATGGCCTCCACCACAAAAGTCTTCATAAATACCACCATTATACCACTTAACCTCATTTTATTAAAATTACTTATCTGGGTTATGAATTCAAGACTTGATTATATAGAACAGTCTTTTTTTCTTGAGAGAGAATTTTTGCTACAGGGCACAAGTGATTGCTGGAGAGACAGAGAGAGACAGAGAGACAGAAAGCAAGAAATCACCCCTGAGGGGGGATGGAGGGATGGGCATGCTGCCATTCCTTCTCCATTCTCCTCTTGGGATTTTGGGCATGCATGCACCCACCATGAAGTGTAAGACACCAGGTCTGGGACTTGAACTGCAGTAGAGTAGAAGAAGTACAGCAATGTAACCATTATGCCTTCTGCTGGTCCCTATAAACAGTTTTAACGGCATTATTTTTTATTTATGTCTTAGTACCTAGTATAATTTCTAATATATTATTTTTAAAAATATTTCTTATATGAAATTGGTTCTCAAATTTCATAAAAATGGCTAAAAAGTCAAGAAAATTCTTTAATAGTCATTGAATTCTTGACCTCTACACATTCACATTAAATTTTACCTGAAATATATTTGATTAAGAAGAAAATAATATCAATATGATTAAAACTCAATCCATGAATGCACATCTTTTTAATGACTTTTTAATGTTTTGTCTGATAAAATGGGAAGTACAAATAAAGCAATCTATTATATAATAAACTATGATAATTATCACAAAGAATGGCAGTTGTGCAACTGTTTAAACTGTGAACCAACCTAGCCACTATTTTTCATTAAACACTATTTTTATTTGAAAGACAGACAAACTACAGTTAGTCATATTTTGCTACTTAGTAGGTTTTTCCCCCAAAATGAACATAGTGAGCCTCTCAAAACAATGAGTAAAATAGAAAATATATCTTTTTATGCTAAAACTTGACCTTTCAAACAAAAAAGTTAGGACTTGAGAACTTTCAACCACCACCATAAAATTGGCAGAATCCCTATTAATTTCAAGTAAGGCCAGTTGTGACCCTAATTAATATGTTCTTTGCTGTTACCTAATAAAATGTATCAGATTTGGGAGATATGCATAACTCAGTAAACCAACATTTTCCAGATGGTATTATATAATCCAGCCTAAGATATCCTTTCCAAATGTGTCATATACAATGGATTTTAAAGTAAGAGAGTTTTACTGATAAATTTCAGATTCCATATTGTAACAATTCTTTACAAAACTACCCTTTTAATTGAGTTGGTTGCAGTATGCAAAAACAGTACCTAAAATGTTCACAAGCTTTTAAACACTTTCTAACTACTATCAGGTGTGTGCCTCAATATTAGTCATCTACATCAACCAACATAACCTACTACAATAGATTGAATGCAGAAGCAGGTATGAGAATCCACTGTCTTAAGCCAGAAATCTCTTAAATTGCATAAAAAAACAATGTCATTCTGCTCACTATTTTTCTTTGATGTGTAAAGTATAGCTCTTTTAATATGTATATAAATGAATTAATAGATAGCTTAAAATGTCCGAATTACAATTTCTTTTTTCTTTTTTGTTTTGAAGAGGTTTTTTGCTATAGGGTGCTTGTGCTCACCAGACAGAGAGAGACAGAGACAGAAAGTGAGAAATTGCCCCCCAGGGGGGATGGTCACGCCACCATCCGTTATCCTCCGTTCTCCTCTCGGGATCTTGGGCATGCATGCACACGCACTCAGAGTGAGTTTAAGCCACCAGGTCCGGGACGTGAACCATGGTCGACTACATGGGAGTCCAGCGACATAGCCATTACGCTAACTGCTGGTCCCTGAATTACAATTTCTACTATACTGAATGTCCGTTGATTTAACTGACAAAAATGTTTTGGCATCCTCAATAACTTTTAAGATTGAAAGTGTCCAGGGTCCAGAAAGAACTGCTGGTCTAGTGACATCCTGCCATGTCACTTTGCTGCTAGTTCCTCTGTTGTGCTCACCCACTCCCAGTACAATGGTGCTTACCTTTCCCATAATGAAGCCCCTTCTTGCATCTCATTTCTCTGTGGCACTGTAGTGGAATAGTTAAACTCCAGATGGCCAGCTTTCTCACTGTTACTTTGGTAAGGAAACTTAGCCTCTCTTAGAATTAATCTCTTCTTCTGCAAACTGAAGATTAGTAGCAGTTGGGTTATATTGAAGGTTCATTAGGTTAATATACATTAATCACATAGAATAGTACCTAGAATAAAACCAGCCAGTGGCCACATGGTTAAATGAACTGGATCCCAAATGGCTGGCCTCACAGTTCTAGTTCCAGACCCAGAGGCTTGAAAATCATGCTGGTTACAAGTGTACATATGCCCAAAATTCTGAAAAAAGGGAGAAACGAAGAAGAGATTGAACCTTGACCTTTTTCCATGGGGGATGGGTGCTTTCCCATCTCCCTCTCTCTCTGTCTCCCTGCTGAGTGTATGTGCCACCTAAGAAATTAAAAAAAATATTTAATAAAGAATGAATAGTACCCAGTATATGGAAGACACTCAATATCTCTTTGTTGTTATCTCTGTTTTATTTATTATAAAGAAGACAGTCTAGGGTACTGATTTAGAATGTAGCTTTTAAAGACAAAGTACCTGAATTCAAGTCCTGTGTTCTCTACTTAGTTCTGTAACTTAAAGGAAGTCAGTAACTGGGACCAGCAGTTAGCATAATGGCTATGTCGCTGGGCTCCCATGTAGTTGACTGTGGTTTGAGTCCTGGACCCAGTGGCTTAAAACTCACGCCAGGCGCGTGTGTGTGCATGCCCAAGATCCCGAGAGGAGAATGGAGGAGAAGGGATTGAAGCGTGACCATCCCCCCTGGAGAGTGATTTCTCGCTTTCTGTCTCTCTGTCTCTCTCTGTCTGGTGAGCGCATGTGCCCTATAATGAAAAATCTCCCCCCCCCAAAAAAAAGAAGAGGAAATTCAGTTCTTAATGTGTGTGTTTATGTATGTGTTTAAGTGCTTAACAGAGCACACATAAGCTCTAGTCATCCAGAAAATTCCCTTCAAATGAGCAACTCATTCTACAAGTAATATATTCATTCATTTTTCAAAACTCAATGTAATTCATTTTAATTTATAATAGCTTTAGCCTTCTTTATTTGAAACTTTGAAAAATATTATATCCTAACTACTCATAGAAAAGAAAAATCATTCCCTCTTTAAACAGAGCTTTCAAAAATTGCTAATTTACTTTTCATATAATTTCTTTATGTATCATTCACAACTGAAAAGACATATCTTTAGTGTTTTTGTCATTTTGTAAAACATTCTAGTGTTACATAATCTCAGAAAAGCCAGTCGATACTTGGTTTTAATGTCCTCGAATACCAATAAACTGTTGAAACACTGAAAGTACAATTTAAGGGTGATACTGGCAACCAAAGGAAAAAATATTAAAAAATATTCTCATTATCTCAAGCTCCAACTAAAATTAACCTAATATAAGCTTTTAAATCACAAATAGAATGCAAGAATGCATATTCATCATGTTATTATAGTACATAGACTTAATGGTTATAGTTAATGTAGTTTCCCTGAGTGAGTGTTTTATATACATGATATCAATTTTAACTTCTTTAATAATTATTTGTTGGAACATCATCTATATGCCAGGAATACAATGATGAACAGCTTAAACAAAGTCTCTGCATTCCAGTAGGGGAGACAAATATATGCTATTATAATTCAGGTTCAGAAGGAAAACAAATAAGGCAGAAGATGCATAAAGAGGAAGGCTGGATGCTCTTACAATGAGCGCTTGGTAAAAGGCCATCTGAATGAAGTAAGGGATAGGAAGATGAGGCCTGGAGAAGCAGAGGTCAAGTAGAAGAACCCCTTGCAGAGATGTCTCATGAGAAAACAAATTTACTTTTAGCTTGGGTCTCATGTGTCCAATAATCTCAACTTTTCGAATTAGGTACTTTTTTAAAATAAAGAATTATTTTATTGAATGTTATTTATTTAAATTTGACCAGAGAGAGACAGAGCAAGAGTGGGAAAGTGAGAAAGCAAGTCACCAGGTCTAGGACTCAAACCACAGTCAGCCATGTGAGAGTCCAGCCCCCTTAACCACCATGCCACCTGCCAGCCCCACAAAGTAGGTACTTTCATTGTTCCTTTTGCAACACAAGGGAAGTGAGATTACATAGACTAATCTATTCATGAGGATCTCATGGATGGAAAGCATTAAGAGCAGGATTTGCACAGAGGAAATTTGCTTCAAAAAATTGAGATTTTTCAGTATTAGACTGGGATATCTATCAATAAATTATGTCACATGAATTTATGATTCTAATCTATAACCCAGGTGGCTAGTCTATAATTCTATAGGTCTTTATCTTAGGCAATAAGATTTAATTCAGAAAATTATGTGTTGACAATAACACATATGTTGATGTGCTTGATTGAGCCAATATAAAATGAACTTGAATGGAAAAATCTCATTTTGTATGCTATAATGATGTACAGTGAATGAATATAAATAAATAAATAAAAATAAATTAAAAAACAGATTTAATTTAAACTGTACATGGTAAAGATAATTTGTTTCTTATAATCTGAAAGTTTTCTTTTTTAATTTGGAAATTAGATTTCGATTCATATTATTTTTAAAATGATCAATTAAAAATTTACAAATCATTCTTAAGATGTCTTTATGCTTTTATGTTAAAAACAAAAGAAAGCAACAGATAAATAATATGATTTTTCAGTCACTATTTAAAGAAATGATTTATTTAAAACGTTTCATAAAGTCAGGATAAGAATCTTAGGACACAAGTTTGAAGTCAGTCTATAGATGGACACTGAGAAGTTCCAGCAACAATATTTAGAAAAATGTAGGAAACCAAACAACAAAGCATAAACATTTATCTGCATTTCCCACCAGGAAGCAAAGTGCAATAAGAAAACGGTCATTTTAGAGCCAGCCCAGGGCCTGATAGTTAAAGCAGCCAGATCAGTTATGGCCAATTGAGCAGTTCAAGTCCCCGAACTGGTGGCTTGAAAAACACACCAGGTGAATGTGCATGTGTGGCCCTAGTTCTGAAAGGAGGGAGAGATGGAGAAGAAGGAAGTGTGGCATGATCATGCCCCATGACAGGTGCTTCCTCACTCTCCCCTTTCCCATTTCCAGTGGCAAATAAAAAGGAAATAAAAAGCAATTATTTCATAATCTGATGTGTCATGCTCATCTTCTCCACACACTTTTTCTTTCATTTCGTTCCTCCTCTACTGCTTCTTTTTCTCAAATATCCTTTACATTGTTCTTTTCCCAGGTCAACATTATGTGAATTATTCCTATGTTTTGTTTCTGCCTTTCTCTCCTATTTTCTGTTTCTCTTTTCTATTGTAACATTCTCACTTAGCTGTAGTTCAGAATAGTGACTATGGCTCAAAATAATAACTAGAATGTACTTCCCCGGGAATGGGTGTATCTGTGTTTATGTGAATAAGTCTTTATGGCTGACAAATTTGTAACTAATAAGGTTCATAGAAAAGTTAGACTTTTGGGTTCATTAGTACTTTCATCTAGGCTCTTCTTATTAAGCTCTTGCATTTATAAATAATATTTGTCACATATGACAAAAGAGAATACAATGGAGCAGGTCATGAACATTAAATAAGAAATAAGGTTAGAAACATTTCAATTAACCAATTCAGTAGGCTTCTTTGAAGTCTTACTAAGTAAATGTTCAAGGTGTAATACCAAGCTAATAAAATAGGAGTTACCCTAAAGGAACTAAATTAAATAGAGTTATGTAATCTAACAATTAACTAAAACAAACAAATGCTTTAATGTGAAAATAAAAATAAATAATAAAAAAAGCATGTGTTAAATATTAACACAGAATAGCACCATGGAGTGAAATTTAAGTTATGCCACAAACTGTAAAAAGAAGAAATGGTGAGTTGTTGCCGCAGAACAAAGTACTGCTGTGAGAAATACTGAGAACTGAGGGCTTCCATCATAAGCCCTTCCATTCTTCATGATGTGATTTTGTTATATTTCCACATGCATGTGTTACTTTGATAGTTTTTAATACTTTAAGAAATAAAATCCACAGTACTAAAAAAACAAACAAACAAACAAAAAAAACCCAAAAAACTACTGCTAAAGAAATGCAAAGATAAAGAATTAGTTCTGGGTACCAGCAGGTGGCATGGTGGTTAAGATGTTGGACACTCCTACATGGCCAACCACAGTTTGAGTCCCAGACCTGGTGGCTTGCTTTCTCACTTTTGCTCTCTCTTCTTCTCTTCTCTTTTTCTTTTCTTCTTCTCCTCCTCCTCCTTCTTCTTCTCTCTTGCTCTCTCTCTCTCATTAAATTAAAATAAAAGAATAAATAAATAAAATTAAATAAAAAAGAATTTAAAAAAGAGAATTAGTTGAGTAGGAAAGGCTTCATGTCTAGAGAAGCATTCATAGATTTTTGTCTCTGTTCCCTTTATCTTCAGTTTCTTTAGCGAATTCTTCCTAAACCTTTGCAGAAAGATTAATTAATGGTCTCCAAATGCAAAATTTGGGAGTTTTCTAGCTAGGCAGGGGAGTGAAAATAGACTACTTTTTTTATAAAGAAGGTTAGCAAAATGAACTCAGTATTTTATTCCTGGTTGATCAAGGCAAGTTTTCAAAAGGCCTGGAATAAGCCTAGGACATCTGGGATAAGCCTAGCAAGACTAAGTCAATTGAAAAGTAAGCAGCTGGGGGCCAGCAGGTGGTGTGGTGATTAAGGGCACTGGACTCCCACATGGCCAACCATGGTTCAAGTTCCAGATCTGGCAGCTTGCTTTCTCCCTTTTCTCTCTCCCCCCCACTCTCTCTCTCTCTCATCAAATTAAAATAAATAAATAAATAAAGTTAAATAAAATACTTCTTTGAAAAAAAAAGTAAGCAGCTGGAAAATTTTTCATAGCTAATAAGCTGAAAAAGACCTTCAGAGGATCAGTAGCAAATACTATTGGTTAGTTTTCTTTGTGTGGGTCAGAAATGCAGGGAAGTAAAATAAGTGAATAAAGCAAATCACTTTTCTCTTTTAGCTGATTGAATTACACTCAATATCACCACCTGGAATTCAGGGCTTTCTTCTGTCCCCTGTCCCCTAAGACATCTCCCTACTCTATTTCCAACAACTCTCACATGTGACCCCGCAGTCTAGCTTGACTTGTGTTTCTCAAAATCAACATTATGACCTTAGGTCCTTGCCTGATGCATGCTCCTACTTACTCACCAGACTTACTTCTCTCCATATGTCTATTGTCTACCCTTTACAGTATTCTCCCTTAAGTCTTTGCAGATCCCCAGACTTATTCCTCTCCTCTATTAGTATGAAGGAGTTACAATATTTATATCACATTTGATACAATTCTATACCTCGTTCACTGTTTTTAATACCATCTACATAATTCCTAACAGGTACTCAATATTCAATAAATATTAGATCCATCTTCCTTCTCCGTAAAGTATGTTGTATCGTCTGTTCATTGATAAAGGTAAAGTAAAGATCAAGAAGTCTAAATTCTTACATTGGTTCAAAACAGCTATCGGGACCAGTAGTTAGTGTAATGGCTATGTCGTTGGACTCTCATGTAGTCAACCGTGGTTAGAGTCCCTGACCCAGTGGCGTAAAACTCACACCAGGCGTGTGTGCATGTGTGCCCAGGATCCCGAGAGGAGAATGGAGGAGAAGGGATTGTGGCATGGCCATCTCCCCTGGGGGGTGATTTCTCACTTTCTGTCTCTCTGTCTCTCTCTGTCTTTCCAGCAAGTGCATGTGCCCTATAGCAAAAACCTCTCAAAAAATAATAAAAAACTCCAGCTATCATCATCTTAATGTAATGGTATTTCTCTCATGAATTTTTGCTGAATTAAAAATTATTCTTTTAAAATCATGTTTACAAGGCAATGTAAGGAACCAAAAGATGCTGTAAAGGTTAAGTCTCTGGATTCCCACATAGTTGACCATGGTTCGAGTCCTGGACCCAGTGGGTTAAACTCATGCCAGGTGCAAGTGCAAGGATGCCCCAAATCCCGAGAGAATGGAGAAGAAGGGATTGCAGCATGACCATTTCCCTGGGGGAGGGGGTGATTTCTCACTTTCTGTCTCTCTGTCTCTCTGGCAAGCACACATGCCCTAT
Organism: Tupaia belangeri chinensis; assembly: GCF_000334495.1. Classification (NCBI taxonomy): domain Eukaryota; kingdom Metazoa; phylum Chordata; class Mammalia; order Scandentia; family Tupaiidae; genus Tupaia; species Tupaia belangeri. Next base: position 1,450,226 of record NW_006159428.1, read on the forward strand.
AGCAAAAATCTCTTTCAAAAAAAATAAAATAAGATGATGCAAATAGTATACGTTGTAATCATATAAATCATGATATTCATATCAAAATTCAGTATAAAAAATCATGATATTCATAACTATCTGTTTAGGGAAATAAGATAGCACATATTGGGTAGCTTTTGTTTTTCATGCTTAACTTTTATCCTTTTCTGTCTATTCTTACAAAAAAGAGTATCTTTCTTCACTGAGTTTCATCATGGAGACATCACAAGTGTGAAAGCAAACACGTGATGTGTCCGGCATTGCTATCACCAGTAAGCGTTGCTACCATGAGGAGGCATCGCTAGGTATTAGGTATTGCTGTTCAATACCTAATGTGGAAAGCACACTAGAGACAATGTTGATGCAAACTTATCTTGTAGATATGTCACATACTTTTGAAACAAAACTTCAGTGTTTTCATGTTCTATGTTCCTGAGGCTGAAGTAAACAATTTTCTCTCTCCTGAAACTCCTATTTCAAATAAAAGATTATGAAATATTATGCTTTTCAGAACTTCAATAATAGAAAAGAGGCATGGTGTGACTGACCTTATACAAAACCACTAAGCCAAGCATCAGGTAATGAAAGAAAGAGAAATAAAGTGGTAAATGTGACACTGAGTCAATCAGTGAATTGTAGGCTAGCCAGACAATCAAAGATGAAGGGAAGGGCCAGTGCCGTATTGGATTTTCTCTCTCATATTTTATGCATGTAAAAAATAGCCTAGAGAAGAAAGGCATAGGATCAGAGGTAAGAGAAGGTAAAGTTGAAACAATACTGGGGACAACACCGAGTTATCTGGGGACAGATAGAACAATTGGCTTTTCTGAGTGGTACTCACTGGGACTAGAATGTCAGTAACCCTTGTGTGGGATTTGAAGAGAACAATCAAAGCTAAATCTTTAAAACTGAAAATAAATCAGTGCAATAATTTTGCAGATACATTTTACTTCCTTCTTTGTATGTTTAAGTTACAAAAATATTTTAATGTAAAAAGTATAAGACAGGTTAGATAAAACTAAATATTGTGAAATGGAAGGGCAAAGAGAAAGCACACTGATAGGCATTAATCTACTAATACCTGTAGTCTAATACCTGTGCAATTAGAACAAACATACCCTGGTAGTTACTCAAGGCACATCTTAGGAGCTTAAGGTGCAATGTTGATGTAACCTTATCATCTGCATGATCAAATTCTCTAAATTCTTGCTAAATTTCTACTTTCCATATTGCAAATAACAATAAGTAGTTTTTCTCAGGCTTTAAGAGAGAGAGATTCTGCCGTTCCATAACTATGTTGCTCCCTGACTTAAATTAGATTTTCTCAGTGCTTTGGATATTTTGCTCTCACACTCTTTTCTCTGGGTACCTGGGGACAGACAGAACACCGTAGTTCCTTCTGAGTCTCTGTTCTTTCTTTTCTGGCAACCTCTTTCCCACAACTGTGGTCATGTACTTACGGCAAGGACAAGCTACTTTTTTTTCATGAGTTATATAGCACTGATCCCCATTCCAGTATTAGCCGGTTATCTTATTTTTACTAATGATGTGAGATTTTCATTCATAGCGAAGAGAGAATTTTTAGTTTGAAGAATTTTTAGATTACTGGATTGGTCTGAGAAGTATTTCATGATGGGTAAAGTCTTTTTACAAGCAAAATGAGCAAAAGTGATTGCCTGTTTAAAAAAAATAATTGGAATAATAATAATAATGATTGAGAAAAACGATGAAAAGATACTGAATGATGAAGTGGGGAGATTAATGTCTTTGTACTGACTGACATCCATGGCATTCCCTTTTGAAAAAGCAATGCAATACACTGTAAAGTTATATGTAATCTAATGTAAAATAAAGAAGATTATGATGATAATAAAAATTCATAAATAATTTTCAAAAAAAGACTTTTTAGATTAATACTGAGAGAAGGCCTGGAAAACATACAGATTTGGGTATATTGTTTCTTGAAACCTAGTTTGAGGAAGAGGGATCAAGGAGCACACTACATAGTACAGAGAAACATGGAGTGTTTATTTATAGAAAGTCCAAGTCTTTAAAATAGACTTTATCTTCTAATTCATCTTTAAATTTAAAATAGTTTTAAGAAAATCCAAAAAAGGATATTTGAGAGACTGTGACTCTTCTGCCTGGCTGAGAGTCATCTGAAACGTATGGAATGACTTTTTAAGACACAGATTTGAGTCAAGAGGAAAAGGGAAAGGTTATATGAGATATGAGCCTCTTGAGTCTCTAATGTTTTGTATTTATTAGAGAGAAAGAGAACGGAATGTGTTGTTTTTTAGAAAAGGGTTCTTTTTTAGTGCATGCTGACTATGGTTACATAAAGAAGTAGTGTCAGACGACCCTTGGAAGATGAAAAAACACAGATCATCAAGTAACACATTTAGCAAATAACTTCTTATGGTTTGCAAGTAGAAAAGTATGAGCTCCCCCCCCCCCCCCCCCCAAAAAAAAGAAAAGTATGAGTTCAGCATTTGTGCTGGTTTTCTTTTTCTTCTTCTTCTTTTTTTTTTTTAAGCAAGCATTTACTTATGTATATAAAGTTTATAAATCTATGGTGTTCTGGAAGCATGGAGTTTTGTTGTTCAATAACAAGAGACTTCACAAACAGATTCTTAATTCTATGTAAAAGATGAAAAAAAGAACAAAAAAATTATACATATGTGAGCTCCACCCCAGACCTTCAAAGACTTCAAAGTAATCAAGATAGTCCTGAAATTAAAAAGGCAGTGAAATTGCCCAACCATACATCAAGACTTACCATAAAGCTATAGCAACTAGCAGAGGTGGTTGGAAAACACACAGCAATGACAAGTAGAATATAGATGAGTGAGCACAGAAACTTTATTTTTATTATATATAAATTTATAATTTTGGGACCAGTAGACGGCATAATGGATATGTCGCTGGACTCCCATGTAGTCAACTGTGGTTCGAGTCCCAGACCCAGTGGCTTAAATTCACTCTGGGCACATGTGCGTGCATGCCCAAGATCCCGAGAGGAGAATGGAGGAGATGGCATGGCCATCCCTCCAGGGGTTGATTTCTCACTTTCTGTTTCTCTCTCTCTGTCTTTCTGGCGAACACACATGTCCTATAGCAAAAACCTCTCAAAAAATAAAAAGCATAATTTTATTTTATATTTTTATTTAGATGACCATAATGCACAGATTGTTTTGCTGTGATTTATATAAAATGGTTATTGAAGATCAAGTATTGGCAATGATGTGGGACACTGGGACATTTTATCCACTACACATAGGATTATAAAATGGTACACATGTATTAAATACGACATTAAATAAAGTATTTGAAAGTCTAGTAGCAAAATAACATATGCATCATGATTGTTTAAATAAAAGCACAAAATAATATTGTGCATTTAAATACATAATAAAAAGTTTAGAAAGTTTCATACCAACCTTGTAATAGTCTTTACTTCTGAAAAAATGTATGGCTATCTCACACTATTTGTCATAATCAATTAGTCATAATAATTATTATTTTAAATTAATAATAATTGAAATTAATTAATAATTTGTAGGACCTACAATCTGGGTTTAACAAGTCCTCCTATACACCCTATGTTTGAAAATATCAATTTTCTAGACTCCAATACTATGACAAATATGACACTATACCTAAAATAATGTGAATATTTCATTGAAATTTGACTGAATGAAAAGAGCAGTTTATTGGACGTAAGAAACAAGTTTTAGAATATTTTTTCCACTAACTTTCTGTTTTTAATAGGTTTCATAATCTAAGATGCCTGTTTTATGACTACAATATTATACATTTTTCCTATATCCCCTAACGCAAATAATATGAATTAATTTATATTAAGAAGTTTCTATACATTATTATTTCATTCTTAATATTCTAAAATAAATGGCACAAATGTACATGACTGCATACTTACCATAAATACATCAAAAAATTTTAAAAGTCACTCTGAATCTTAAGAGAAACAGTTATGTTGACCATCCCACATTTATTTATTTGATAAAATCATTCTACACCTAGAGAAGATTAAGGAGTCAAAAAGAAGGAAACAAGATATACACACATTCAATTTCTTCAACATTGAAGATCATATTATATTGTACACATTTGTTAATAATTTTACTTATTTTTTATATGTATTTTACTCTATTGAGGCACACCATCCCATAGCCTCTTTCTCTTATTTGCGTAAGTTCTTGTCTCTATTACAATTTTTCTCAACAACCCCTGTCCCACCACCCCTCCCCCAAAAGTTGCACTGTGTACATGCCTTTAAAAAATCCTACAACACACAGCGATAGCCATTCATTATATGTAAATAAGAAATCATAAATTTTAAAAGTATTTTGAAACTTAAATAAACTCATACCTTTTGATGCAAAGAGAGAGAGAGAGAAACAAGAAATGTCACAACATGTATTTTGTTTTTTTGGATGTTTTTTACCTACCAGGTAACATCTCTCCTTCTCCCCAGACCAACACAAAACAAGATTCTAGGTCAGCTTTTCTAGGTGTTGCTCCTAGGTACATCAGCATAGTCCAAGCACTTGTTAGAAATACACGTGTATTGGGATCGGCAAATGGTGTAATGATTAAGTCATTGGACTCCCACATAGTTGACTGCAGTTTGAGTCCTGGACCCGGAAACTTAAAACTCATGCCAGGCATATATATGTGCCCAAAATCCCAAGAGGAGAATGGAGGAAAAGGGATTTCAGAGGGGCCAATCCCCCTTGAAGAGTAATTTCTCACTGTCTGTCTCTCTGGCGAGCACCCTATAGTAAAAATCTCTAGAAAAAAAATGGAAAAAAGAACAAAAAAATTATACATATGTGAGCTCCACCCCAGACCTCATAAATCAGACCTTGTGCAGGAGGGTCCTACAGTTTGGGTTTTAACAAGTCCTCCTGGAGACATCAATGCTCCTGGTCTGAGAATGAAAGTCCTACCTTATATTATTCTGTTACATACAAGAATTTCAAATTTCAAGGCTCCAACACTGTGACAAAAAAAACCCCACTATATCTAAAATATTGTTAATATTTCAATGAGCTTTGATTGAATGAAAAGAGCAGTTCATTTGGGCAAAATAAACCAATCTTAGAATATTTTTCCCACTAACTTCTTGTGTTAAATAAATCTAATATTCTAAAATGCCTATTTTCATGACTACAACAAAGGTAGAATCATATGATTTCTACAATCTCTTCAAGCTCAAATTTCCAATGATTCTATTTGAACTCAGAAAGTGCAAAAATCTTATATTCAAACATGGTCTTAACATCCTTTCACCAATTCCCTATGCCTGTCTTGCACACTGTGGCCATTTTGAGCATTCCATTATTTGCAAACATATCTTGGATACTTATTCTCCTCACGACTTTGTGAAGTGAGGTAAGAAATGTGACGATGAATAAATCCAACCCTTTCCCTGACAGACCATGCAAACCTGAGATGAATTACAAAACTGAGTGCCTGTATTACAAGTAGCAAGTAGGGCAAGAAAGTGCCATTACTACACGGAGAGGAACTAGCACGGCCATTTAGTCCTAAATCAGAAGGCAGATGTGATAAAAACAACACAATTAAAACTTTCATTTTGTTGTTTGGTTAATGAATTTTTAGCAGTTTAGTGGGGAAGGATCATTATTTGCATTAGTAAAATAGCTGTTCATATTCAGAACTATTATTCTTTGTGAAAAATGATTGTAGAGCCCAGATGTTTTTACTTTATGAAAAACAAACCCCTTTTCTCCCGCTAATGAATAGTCACCTAGAGAGAGAGCGAGAGAGAGCGAGCTGCTGGCTCTATGTTGTCTGTTTTATTTTTGGTAAGGTCTAGCTTGGCTGGGAGACTG
>NW_006159428.1:1456144-1472214 GCF_000334495.1 Tupaia belangeri chinensis
GCACATGTGCGTGCATGCCCAAGATCCCGAGAGGAGAATGGAGGAGATGGCATGGCCATCCCTCCAGGGGTTGATTTCTCACTTTCTGTTTCTCTCTCTCTGTCTTTCTGGCGAACACACATGTCCTATAGCAAAAACCTCTCAAAAAATAAAAAGCATAATTTTATTTTATATTTTTATTTAGATGACCATAATGCACAGATTGTTTTGCTGTGATTTATATAAAATGGTTATTGAAGATCAAGTATTGGCAATGATGTGGGACACTGGGACATTTTATCCACTACACATAGGATTATAAAATGGTACACATGTATTAAATACGACATTAAATAAAGTATTTGAAAGTCTAGTAGCAAAATAACATATGCATCATGATTGTTTAAATAAAAGCACAAAATAATATTGTGCATTTAAATACATAATAAAAAGTTTAGAAAGTTTCATACCAACCTTGTAATAGTCTTTACTTCTGAAAAAATGTATGGCTATCTCACACTATTTGGCATAATCAATTAGTCATAATAATTATTATTTTAAATTAATAATAATTGAAATTAATTAATAATTTGTAGGACCTACAATCTGGGTTTAACAAGTCATCCCATCCACTCTGTGTTTGAAAACTTTAATTCTCTAGACTCCAATACTATGACAAATACGACACTATACCTAAAACAATGTGAATATTTCATTGAAATTTGACTGAATGAAAAGAGTAGTTTATTGGACAAAAGGGACAAGTCTGTGAACATTTTTCCCACTAACTTTCTATTTTTAATAGGTTTCATAATCCGAGATGCCTGTTTTCATGACTATGCTATTATACATTTTTCCTGTATTTCCTAATGTAAATAATATAAATTAATTTATATTCAGAAATTTTGACAAGTCTGTGAACATTTTTCCCACTAACTTTCTATTTTTAATAGGTTTCATAATCCGAGATGCCTGTTTTCATGACTATGCTATTATACATTTTTCCTGTATTTCCTAATGTAAATAATATAAATTAATTTATATTCAGAAATTTTTATACATTATTATTTCATTCTTAATATTCTAAAATAAATGGTACAAATGTACATGACTGCATACTTACTGTAAATACACCAAAAAAATTTAAAAAGTCACTCTGAATCTTAAGGCAAACAGTTATGTTGACCATCCCACATTTATTTATTAGATAAAATCATTCTACACCTAGAGAAGCTTAAGGAGTCAAAAAGAAGGAAACAAGATATACACACATTCAATTTCTTCAACATTGAAGATCATATTATATTGTACACATTTGTTAATAATTTTACTTATTTTTTATATGTATTAAATTGTGCATTTTTTTACTAGATTGAGGCACACCATTTCATAGCCTCTTCCTCTTATTTACACATGTCCTTGTCTCTATTACAATTTTTCTCAACAACCCCTGTCCCACCACCCCTCCCCCAAAAGTTGCACTGTGTACATGCCTTTAAAAAATCCTACAGCACACAGTGATAGCCATTCATTATATGTAAATAAGAAATCATAAATTAAAAACAAGTATTTTAAAACTTAAATATACTCATACCCTTTGATGCAAAGAGAGAGAGAGAACAAGAAATGTCACAAAATGTATTTTGGTTTTTGGATGTCTTTTACCTAGCAGATTATATCTCTCTTTCTCCCCAGACCAACACAAAACAAGATTCTGGGTCAGCTTTTCTAGGTGTTGCTCCTAGGTACATCAGCATAGTCTGAGCACTTGTTAGAAATACACATGTGTATTGGGATCAGCAGATGGTGTAATGGTTAAGTTGTTGGACTCCCACATAGTTGACTGAAGTTTGAGTCCTGGACCAGGAAACTTAAAACTCATGCCAGGAAACTTAAAACTCGTATGTGCCCAAAATCCCAAGAGGAGAATGGAGGAAAAGGGATTTCAGAGTGGCCATCCCCGCTGAGGAGTGATTTCTCACTTTCTGTCTCTCTGGCGAGCACCCTATAGTAAAAATCTCTAGAAAAAAAATGGAAAAAAGAACAAAAAAATTATACATATGTGAGCTCCACCCCAGACCTCATAAATCAGACCTTGTGCAGGAGGGTCCTACAGTTTGGGTTTTAACAAGTCCTCCTGGAGACATCAATGCTCCTGGTCTGAGAATGAAAGTCCTACCTTATATTATTCTGTTACATACAAGAATTTCAAATTTCAAGGCTCCGACACTGCAACAAAAAAGACACTATATCTAAAATATTGTTAATATTTTAATGAGCTTTGACTGAATGAATAGAGCAGTTCATTTGGGCAAAATAGACCAATCTTAGAATATTTTCCCCACTAACTTCTTGTGTTTAAATAAATCTAATATTCTAAAATGCCTATTTTCATGACTACAACAAAGGTAGAACCATATGAGTTCTACAATCTCTTCAAGCTCAAATTTCCAATGATTCTATTTGAACTCTGAAAGTGCAAAAATCTTATAGTCAAACATGGTCTTAACATTCTTTCACCAATTCCCTAGGCCTATCTTGCACGCTGTGGCCATTTTGGGCATTCCGTTATTTGCAAACATATATTGGATACTTATTCTACTCACGACGTTGTGAAGTGAGGTAAGAAATGTGACGATGAATAAATCCAGCCTTTGCTCTGACAGACTATACAAACCTGAGATGAATTACGAAACCGAGTGTCTGTATTACAAGTAGCAAGTAGGGGAAGAAAGTGCCATTACTACACAGGGAGGAACTAGCACAGCCATTTAATCCTAAATCAGAAGGCAGATATGATAAAAGCAACAAAATTAAAACTTTTGTTTTGTTGTTCGTTTAATGAATTTTTAGCAGTTCAGTGGGGAAGAATCATTATTTGCATTAGTAACATAGCTGGTCATATTCAGAACTATTATTCTTTATGAAAAATGATTGTAGAGCCCAGACGTTTTACTTTAAAAAAACGAACCCCCTTTCTCCCACTAATGAATGGTCATCTAGAGGGAGAGGGAGAGAGAGTGAGTTGCTGGCTCTATGTTGTCTGCTTTATTTTGGTAAGGTCTAGTTTGGCTGGGAGACTGAAACCAATCTCCCTCTGCTGTCCAGCTCTGTTCCCTGAAACACCAACAAAAAAATCTCTTCATCCAAGGTTTATCATGTGAGGCTACTCAAACTCAGACTTCTATACTTAAAATGCTTCAGTAGGGGGTACCCAGACCCTGGGATGCAGACTGGTGAGAATGCAAGAGAAGGGATTGCTGTATGGCCATCCCAACCCCTGGTGGGTGTGGGGGTGATTTCTTGCTTTCTTTCTCCCTGTCTCTCAAGTGAGTACATGTGCCCTATAGCAAAAATCTCCAAAAGAAAAAAGAGATAGACTACATTCTGGGTCATAAGACATACTTTAACACATTTAGAATATCAGAAATTATATAATGTCTGATCTCCAATGACAATAAAATCAAATTAAAAATCAATAACAGAAAGATAATTGAAAAACCTCAAGTTACATGGAGATTAAACAACACAATTCTAAACACAAAAGTGAAAGAATAAATCTCAGGAGAGACAAATAAGTATTTAGATGTAAATGAAAATGAAAACATAGTTTATCGAAATTTTAGGAATACAGTAAAAGTTTTTGAGAAAAATTTATAGCATTGAATGCACAAATTAGAGAAAAAGTGAAAGGGTTGAGACAGGGAGGTAGTATTGTTATATTTTGATCAACTGGAGCGGGCAGAAATGTTCACATATTAAAATGATCACCTTGTAAGCTAAATAATGTGATTGAAAGTATTAAAAATGAAAATAAAATAAAAAAATAAAAAAGGAAAAAAAATAAAATCAATAATTAAATTCTGACCTTAGAAATGAGAAAGAAAGAGGGACCAGCAATTGGTGTAATGGTTGTGTTGCTAGACTCCCATGTAGTCGACTGTGGTTCGAGTCCTGGGCTCAGTGGCTTAAACTCACGCTGGGCACATATGTGTGCATGCCCAAGGTCCCAAGAAGAAAATGGAGGAGAAGAGATTGCAGCATGGCCAGACCCCTGGGGGGTGATTTCTTGGTTTCTGTCTCTCTCTGTTTTTCTAGTGAGTGCACAAGCCCTATAGAAAAAAAAAGTAAAAAAATAAAAAAATTAAAAAGTAAATAAAAAATCTCTCTCCCCCAAAAAAAGATACTAGAATAAAAGATGAAAATATGTGCAAAATAAGAAGAAAAGTGAATAATAAATGTTAGAGAAGTAATGTGAAGTTAAAAACAGAAAATCAGTAGAGAAAAATCAATAAAACTAAGAGCTGATTATTTGAAAAGATCAATAAAATTGATATGCCTCTATTCGGGGTAACTAAAAATAAAAGAGAAAAGACACAAATTAATGTCCGAAATGAGAAGGAATTATTTCTGATTCTACAGAATATAAAATAATATTTTTAAAAAAGAACCAAGTTAAAGAACTAACACTACCTACTTCTGGACTTACTATAAACTTACAATAATCAGGCTGTGTGGTATTGGTGGAGGAATAGATAAATAGATCAATGGAACAGAGTAGAGAACCCAGATATAGACCCATATGAATATAATCAACTGATTTTTATACAATATCAAAGGTGATGAAGCAAAGACAGTCTTTTCAATAAAAAGGTGCTGGAACAACTCAACAACTACTTGTGAAAATGGGTCTAGGTACAGACCTTACGGGTTTCACAAAAATGTACTCAGAATTGACCATAAGCCTAAATGTAAAACACAAAGTTATAAAACTCCTAGAAGTTAACATAGGGAAATTTAGATTACCTGGGATTGATGATAACTTTTTACAAATAATACCAAAGGTTGGGATCAGCAGTTAGCGTAATGGCTATGTTGTTGGACTCCCATGTAGTTGACTGTGGTTTGAGTCCCAGACCCCATGGCTTAAACTCAGGCCAGGAACAAGGGCATGTGTGCCCAAGATCTTGAGAGGAGAATGGAGGAGAAGGAATTGTGGTGTGGCCATCCCCCCTGAGGGGGGTGATTTCTCACTTTCTGTCTCTCTCTGTCTTTCTGGTGAGCGCACACACCCTATAGCAAAAAACCTCTCAAAGTAAATAAATATATAACACCAAAGCCATGATCCATTAAAGAAAAAATTGATAAGCTGCACTTCTTTAGAACTAAACAGATCCGTCCTATAAAACTATGTTAAGAGAATGAGAAGACAAACCACAAACTGGGTGAAAATATTTTTAAAAGACACATCTGATAAAAAGCTATTGTCCATGGGATCAGGAGGTTGTGTGGTGGTTAAGGTGCTGGACACTCCCACATGACCAATAACAGCTCAAGTCCTGGACCCGGTGACTTGCTTTCTTACTTTATCTCTCTCTCATCAAATTAAAATCAATGAATGAATAAATAAAAAATATAAAAAAATATTCAAAATATCTAAAAATCTCTTAGAACTCGACAATAAGAAAACAAACTGGACCCGCAAGTGGTACCGATGTTAAAGTTGCTGGATCTCACATGACTACTTATGGCTCAAATCCTGGACCTGGTGGCTTGAAAAAGACACACTGGGGGACCAGCAGGTAGCATTTTGATTAAGGCACTATACTCCCACATGGCCAACCATAGTTTGAGTCCTGGACTAGATGGCTGGAGAATCACACGGGGCATGTGTGCCTGTATGCCCAAAATCCTGAGAGGAAAATGGAAGAGAAAGGATTGTGGTGTGGCCATTCCCTTTGGGAGATGATTTATGGTTCTCTCTCTCTGACATGGGCCCCATAACAAGCTAAAAAAAAAAAAAAAAAAAAAAAGAAAAGAAAAAGAAAACACATTAATTACAAAATGAGACACAGACATTAACAGATATATCACCAGAAGAAGAAATATAATTGTCAATAAAGCATATGAAAAGATGTTGCACATTTTATGTCATCAGGGAAATGCAAATGTAAGCAGCAATAAAATACTCTCACATTCCTATCAGAATGACCAGAATCCGGATCACTGACAGCTTTAAATGCTAAGGGGCATGTGAAGCAGTAGGGACCCTCATTCATTGCAAAATGGTACAACCATCTTGAAAGACCTTTCGGCAGTTTCTTACAAAACTAAATATATTCTTACCATGCAGTCCAGCAATGGCGATCCTTGGTATTTACTCAAATGAACAAAACCTTACGTCCACACAGAAACCCGTACATGCTTATTTACAATAGCTTTATTCATAATTGCTCCAACTTGGAAGCCACAAAGATGTCCTTTGATAGGTAAACTGGTGAATAAACTGAGGTGTATTCAGAAATGGTATATTTACATTAAATTATTATTATTATTATTAATTATTATTATTTTTCTTTTGCCGTGGGGTGTGCACACTTGTGGGAGAGAGACAGATACTCAGAGAAAGGCAGAGAGTGAGGACAGTGAGAGATCACCCTCTGTGGGCAGGCCATGCCACAACCCCTTCTCTTCTACTTTCCTCTCAGGATTGAGAGCACACACGCATATGTGCGGCATGTTTGTCATAACGCCAGGTCCAGGACTTGAACCACTGAGTCAGCCATGTGGGCTCCAGTGCCTTAACCACCTCTCCACCTACTGGCCCCAGAAATGGTATATTATTCAGCATTAAAAATAAAAGAACTATAAAGCCATAAAAATACATGGAAGAGAGTCCTCTCCCCCTGTCTCTGTCTCTCTCTAGTGAGCACACACATGCTACAGTAAAAACTAAACAAAACAAAATAAAACACTGAAGAATCTCAATTGCAAATGAGTATTTGAAACAAGACAACTTGGAAGGGCTGCATGTTTAACAGTCCAACTACCTGAAATTCTTGGAAAGCTAGAGAGATAGCAAAATTATCAGTGTTGTCGGAGGTTGGGGCAGAGAGGGTTGAGTAGGAGACACAGAGGGATTTTAGGGCAGTGAAAATAGTGTGACACTATTACAATGGGTATAAGTTATAAATTTGTCCAAGACCCGAAAATGGACAATACCAAGAGTGTACTCTGAGGTCAACTACAAACTCTGGTGATAACGGTGAATCAACACAGGTGTGTCAGTTGCACACATGTAGCACTCTGGCAGGGGAAAGAGATAATGAAGGGGCTATGCATTTTTGAGGCAAGAAATAGGTAGGATGTTTCTGCACATTCCTCTTAATTTTGCTATGAATCTAAAAGTATTCTAAAAGAAGTCTTAAAATATATATCTATGTATTACCTTACAATCACACTTCTTGCAAATGATCCAAATAAATTGAAAACATTTATTTATTTAGGAGAGGTTTTTTGTTGTTGTTGTTGCTAGACAGAAAGACAGAATTGAGAAATCATCCCCCAGGGGGATGGCCACGCCACAGGCCCTTCTCCTCCATTCTCCTCTTGGAATTTTGGACATGCATTCACATACGCCTGGAGTGAGTTTAAGCTACTGGGTTCAGGACTTGAACTGCAGTCAACTACATGGGAGTCCAGTGACATAGCCATTACGCTAACTGCTGGTCCTGAAAACATTTTTATGTAACAATGTGGACACAAGTATTTAAAGCAGTTTTATGCATAATTAACAAAAGCTGGGGCCAGCAGTTAGTGTAATGATTATGTTGCTGGACTCCCACGTAGTCAACTGCGGTTCGAGTCCCGGACCCGGTGGCTTAAACTCACACTGGGTGCGTATGCGTGCATGCCCAAGATCCCGGGAGGAGAATGGAGGAGAAGGGATTACAGCATGGCCATCCTCCCTGGGGGGTGATTTCTCGCTTTCTGACTCTGTCTCTCTCTGTCTGTCTGGTGCATGCACACACCCTATAGCAAAAACCTCTCCAAAGAAAAAAAACAAAAAACAAAAGCTAAAGCAGCCAGAGGAATGAATGAATAAACAGTTTCATATCATATAGTAATATGGGTGAGAGCATTAAAATAATGGTAAATATGAAAGGATTTTTTTTCTTTTTTTAAATTGCTCTAAAAAAATAAATAATTGTCCATGGCAGGAAAAATGTAGCAGTGCATTATAATTTTACAGTATTTGCTTAAGTTATGACAATAATAACAAAATGGGATTTAGAAATCAATATTGATGTACATGTATGTTTGCATATATATTATACTTACAGGCATACACCCATAGGAAGACTCTTCTGAAAGTCTGTGGGAACTGCATATTATGAAGAAAACTGCATGGATTTAATTTTCTTTTGCACCAAAATAAACTTATACTTTAATTTCATTATTTCATGAACTCATTGGAGTCTTCTTGGGTGGCCCAGGAAGCTGGACAAAGTTGGTTCCAACCCTGGGAGAGAGGGGACAGCCCTGTTCTGCTCTGGGGAGAAAAAGGGAAGTTGGGAGACTTCAGTCCCAGGAGCGGGACAAGGTTACAATTTGGGATTCAGAACCTACAGGGCACAGTGATGGCTCCGATTCCAGGAGATATGGTACTATGTAGGGTGAACTCTGGACCCTGAGACCGTGGGACAGGGCAGTAGCCCAGGTTCTGTGAGGCCCCATGTGGGTACAGAAAACACCCAAGAATGACAAGACATGACTATGGTTTAGGACCGAGGGGTAGGGGGATAATGTTAGATTAAGAAAAACCCTTATTTTTTAGGTTTCACTACTCATAAAAGACACGTCAGATCTCCACCTGCTATTCCAATCTAATCGCTGAAGACTTGTCATGAAATGACAAGGCAAGTAGACAGAAAATTATCTAACCCATTGAAGACTTCGATAGTTCTCTTCCCAAGCTATTATAAAAGTCACTTAGAGACTGAAATTATTTTATTTTCCTCGATTACATCTCCCAGTTTCTTCTGATCTTTTCGGAGGTTTCAGAAGCTCACGTGCCTTACACAACCCGGTTAGCCTCAAGAATGTTAATCTGAATGGCTCGGCAGTCGCACAAGGGTTTACAGTGGCATTCGCTGTGCATGGAAGACATGCTATACTTTGTCAATTTATAGCCTCTTTGAATCTGGAGATACTGTTTAAAACTTGAATGTAGCAGTTTACGCAATTGTGTCAAATATTTAACCTCTAGAAAATGAGCTGTTTGAACTTGAGTCACTCAGGGATCAGACTTCCATTTTTGGTCAATTAGAATCTACTTTTTCCAGGAGTGTGTATGTATATGGGTGTGCACTAGAAAGAGACAGAAAAGGAGGGAGGAAAAGAATGAATAAATAAGAAAAGAATAATAAATATAATACTAAATTTCTATTTCCATTTATAATATCCATTTGGGGTTGGTGGGTTTTTGTTGTTGTTGTTTTTAAAAGAATCTAAGATACTGAACTCAGAATTGATTTATGTAGTATGAGACAGGATTATGGACATCTCAGGGTAATTTGGGACTAAGGAACATCTCTAAGTGATATTCAGGTACAGATACTTAGGATGAGAGACCTGAATTGCCAGGCCGTTCCTTAGGTGCTCAAAAGCACAGCTCATAGGTGGGAGCTCAGTCAGAGTGCTTGACAGAGACAACCTTACACCGAAAGAGCCACTTTTGCTTTATCTGTGGACATTTCCTCACCTCGGGAGCATTTGGAGACAAAGAGTATATTTCCCCAGTGGGCAATGAAAACGCCCAGCAGTTTTTGCACTTTGTGCAAAACTTGTTGCCAGCTAAAATCTGGCAGCCATTTCTATGAATAATCAAGAGGTGAACCAAAAAGGAAGAAATGGGATTGACTTAGCTGTATTCAAGTACGAGGAGTGGTCGAAAGCTCACAAGCTCACAACCAACTCCCAGGACAGAAATTTCTAGCCCATTACTCCATTACACTTCTCATCCATTGTTGTCTATAACATAAATTTAGCTAGTTCAGTGTTACTCTTTTTTATTAAAAAAAAAATAATTATTTATTTATTAATTATCATTACTTTTTCATTTTGGCCAGAGAGAGACAGAGTGAGAGAGAAAGAGAAAGTGAGAAAGCAAGCTGCCAAGTCTGGGACTCAAACCGTGGTCAGCCATGTGAGAGTCCAACTTCCTTAACCATCATGCCACTTGCCAGCCCTAGTTCAGTGTTACTCTTATCCTCATGATTTTTCCAAATTGTTCTGTGCATCTTCTCCTTTCATTTGGCATTTATGACCCTGTTTCTGTTTTTACGGTAATACTGAATCTAGTAACTCACACTTGTGGCACGTTGATAGATTAAGAGAAGCTACAATATATTTTCTTTTAAGCTATGTTGTTTAACAAAACTATCTAAATACCTGTGAGTAAGTATTACGTTAAATAATAATATTATTACAGTCTGTGGAGGGCACTGCATACGGAAATCATCTTGAGCTATCTGCCATCTTGAGCTATCCACCATCTTGGAAACCATTAGGCTTTACTTCCTCACTGAGGAAACCATTTCTCAGAAATCATGTGACCAACTGTTCTCCCTGAGGGGGCGGTTGGGTTTCTAGGCAACGGAAAAGATCCACCCACACCAATGATTGCTTCATGCTGTTCTATCTCATTTGCATTTCAGGCAACCAATCGGTGCCCACCAGCCTGTATATAACTTGCCATTTTTCCTCAATAAACGGAGGAAGAAAAAGAAGAGGAAGAAGAAGACTTGATCAGCACCTCGTTTTGTCTCCACTCTGTGTGTGTGTGTGTGTGTGTGTGTGTGTGCGCGCGTGTGCGTGTGTTTGTCCCAAGTCTCACTCCCTCCCCAGGGAAACTGTTCGACTGTCCCCTGGGTTGGGACAATAGTCCCCTCCAATTTAGCCTGTTATGTTTTGTCCCTTGAGCAAACATTCTCATCTCTTAATATTTCTTGCCTAGGTCCCTGGCCTTAGTTCCATTCTTGTGACGTTGTCTACAACGAGTGGCCTACGTTTCCTCTTCTAAGCAAATAGGCTTATTTATGAATTTCTTTGTTACAACAATTAGAGATTATATTAATTACAGAAGCTACAAGCACCAGTTAACCTTTAATATATAAGAAAGATGAATAAAATAAAGCAAAAAAAATAGGATTTAAAAATTGTTTTTTTCCTGTCATAAAATAACATTAGAAATTGTTATAAACTTCACTCTAGGATGGCCTGCAGTTTGCTGCTGTTGCTGTTGTTTCAGTGTTTGTTGACTAAGTTGAGAGAGAGAGCTGATGGTGTCTTGTCATGCTACAGACTTCCCCCTCTCCAGTCCTCTAGGCAGCTAGGGTCACAGGCATGTCCGGTGAGTTGAGGTCAACTCAGGACCTGAACCCTGGACCTTCCCATATGGCTCGGATATGAAATGCTACCCTACTGCCTGCACCACCATGGCTAGGCCTGGCCTATCGATTTTATGTTCATTTTTGTACAGGTTTGATTTGCATTCAAATACTTTTCCCTAAGTGGTGCAAGGAGGTTAACTGATACCAGAGTCGTACTTACCGAAATGGGTTACCACCTTCTTCTCCTGAGGAAGAAAATCCTCCTTTGGTCTTAGGTTTCTCCTGGAGAAATCCCATGAGGAAGTTCTAGGATCTCTGTTGATTTCAAGATTCAGAACGCTGTTGAAGTTCAGAATAATACAGTTCTTTTTCCTGAATGTTGGGTCTCCAACAAGCACATAAAATCTCAGAGTCCATAGAAATTCCAAATGGTAGGATGGTATTTTATCTCTTCGGATATGTGCAGTAGCATCAAGATTATTTATAAAGTTTTTATTTATTTATTTATTTATTTGAGTCTCCTAAGAATGTTCCTTTTGTCAAGGAGGGTCAGTCAAGTAAAGCTGACCACGATGCTGAAGTGCTTTTATTCTCAGAAACCTGAGCTTGCATTGTTACCCTGGGTTTCGGCATAGCTGTCATTGGAGCAGAATGCTGAATGTCAAAGCCCAGGATGCTCTGAATGACCCAATGTCAAACTGAAGTTTGATCCAACTTCTTGAGTATCTTCATCATACTTCTGGCCCTATTAGTATAGCTCCATACCCAAGTTTACTTTATAATTTTTTTAGACCATAACTCACTTTTGTAATTAAAAGTATTTACTTAAAAGGTGACTTTTTGTGGCACAATATCGATTCCTTGCACACACACATATTTAAAAATAAAAGAAAAAAGAAAAGAAGACCATAATATAAACTAGTGATAAATGATCTCATTTTTCATAGTGGAAAAACATTGCTTGTGCTGTCAGGTTGACCTTGGTTAAATCTTTGTGTTTTATAGGTACAATTCAAATATTTGATTGGTATCCCTGAGTAATCTTTTATCATATTATAGATTCAATTTCCTTATTTGTAAAATGACAAATTTTTTTTTTTTTTGAAGAGGTTTTTGCTATAGGGCTAGTGCGCTCGCCAGACAGATTGAGACAGACAGAGAGATAGAAAGCGAAAAATCACCCCCCAGGGGGGATGGCCACGCCACAATCCCTTCTCCTCCATTCTCCTCTCGGGATCTTGGGCACGTACGCACACGCGCCCTCCCTGCTGATTTACAAGCCACAGAGTCCGGGCCTCGAACCGTGGTAGACTACGTGGGAGTCCAGCGATATAGCCATTACGCTAACTGCTGGTCCCTAAAATGACAAATTTTTTGAGAGAGAGATTTTTGCTATAGGGTGTGTGTGCTTGCTGGAGACACAGATAAACACAAAGCAAGAAGTCACCCCCCTGGGGAGTTGGCCACACTGCAATCCCTTCTCCTCTGTTCTCTCAGGATCTTGGGCACTCACTTACATGCACCCAGTGGGAGTCTTAAGTCACCAGGCAACCATGTGCAAGCCCAGTGACATAACCATTACTTCATCTGCTGGTCCCCATAAAATGACAATTTTAATGTGTTCTAAAGAATTAGTATAACCAGGGACCAGCAGTTAGCGTAAAGGCTATGTTGCTGAACTCCCATGCAGTAGATCATGATTTGAGTCCTGGACTCGGTGGCTTAAACTCATGTTGGGCGCATGTGCGTGCTTGCCCAAGATCCTGAGAGGAGAATGGAGGAGAAGGGATTGCAGCATGGCCATCCCCTCTGGGGGGTGATTTCTCTCTTTCTATCTCTCTGTCTCTCTCTGTCTTTCTGGCAAATGCATGAACCCTATAGCAAAAACGTTTCAAAAAAAAAAAAAAAGAATTAGTATAACCAAATGATAAGAAAATTAAAAAATAACATTACTGGTACAGAGTAGATAATCAGAAAATAGCATCTCTTATAATCATCTATTTTTAAAACTATTTTCTACAGTTTCTCATTTCTCTCTGTTGAAATTTTACCCCAGCTTCAAGATCCAAATTTAAAACTTACTTATTCCTTCAATATTTCCTCTATATTCTCTGTTATGAACAAAAATTCATTCTAGCATTTTCAGACAATGTAAAAACAAAAATATAATAAAGAAAAATAGATTTTTTTTATTGTATGTGATTTACCCTAAGTTTTAAAAGTAACCAAGAGTTATTAGTACAAATATTTAGTGAGGTATTTTTCTTTGTTTTCTCCAGAGAAGAGTTGTTTTAATAAACTAATTTGTTTTTTAATTAACAGAGGGAGGTTGTCCATTCAGTGTCATGATTTGTTTTCAACACACACACATAAATTGCAGAAGAGAAGCATTCTAAAGCGGAGACTCCAGAGCCTAAGGATATGTAACCAGAGATCTGAATAATGCTACTAAAAATGCTCCCATAAAGGACAAAATTGTGATTATATGTCTCCTTTAGCTTTACCGGAAACAGTGCCGAGGACGCTAAAATTTGCTGGAGTGAGTATTTCTCCTTTTAATGACCTGAGACATAGTCTGCTTTTGTACGGATGGATCTGTTTCTATCAAGACAGTAGATGGCTATTAAACCCGAAGAGATCAGAGCGGAGCAGCAGCCAGCACAACAGTAAATGACTAATCATGCCTTCATGCGTGTCGCGATTCTCCCTGGCATCATTAGTGTGTTTCAACTAACTTTCTATTTCTAAGCAGCTAAGTTGGTTTAAAAGTGAGCCTTAGTGTTTACTTAAATAACACAATTGTTTTTAGAGTAAAAAGACTTCCAGTTTTTAACCATTCAAATTATTATTTATTATTAAGACTCTAATAACCAAATATATTCCAGGTAGGGTAAGTAAAAATATAGATAGTATGAAATTCGTTCTTCTCCACAACTGAATTCAAGCATGATGAATGCACAGATAAACAGGAATGCACATAACGTCCATTCTTACCTGAGAATATTTTATCTTCTTTGACTTCGGTCTATTCTAAAGGTAAACAAAAATGTGCAGATTTTTCTCCCTAAATTTTACTGCCGGCAACGTTTGAGCTCAGACGTTGTATCTTCTAACACTTTGTGTTATTTTTCTATGGCTGCCAGAACAATTCAGTTCAAACGTAGTGACCGAAAACAGCACAAATGTACTTTCTTACAGTTCTTCCGGGCAGACATTTGACAAGGATCTCTGTGGGCTGGAATTCAGTGCTCAGAAAGGCCGCTTGCCCCCTAGAAGCTCTAAAGGAGAATTTATTTTCTTTCTTTTCCACCTCCTAGAGGCTATCTGCATTTCTTGGCTTGTTCTTCATCCTGGAAACCAGGAATATGTCATCTTTCTGACCCAGCCAGGAAAGGTTTGCTGCTTTTAAAACACACGGGATTAGGCTGGGCACACCGGTCATCCAGGGAATGCTCTCAAGGCCTGTACCCTTAATCCCATTGTCAGATGTCAACATGGAAGGTCACGCTTTCACAGATGCCAGACATCCAGACATGGGCACTGCGGGCTGATTTTCTACCCTCCACCCACTTTGAACCGAGAAGGGCAACATGCGTTTATTTTGAGAATCCCCTGATGCTATTGGTTGCCCCAGGTCTGGGAAAGCACTGTAAGTTCAACTTTTCAGTCTACTTCGTTGATAAGGAATACGTAGAATGACTTACATGTTTAAAACATGGAGAAAATGGAGACAGTGAATGCTAACGCATGCAGTCACTGAGGCCATGTTTCCATGAGGACAGAGGGCCTCAACTATCAAGCCCCATCCTAAGTAATTCTTTCATACAACGGGGAGAATCGTCTCGAACTGGATGAACTGCAAAGCAGCTCAAACAGGAGAATATAAACAAACACCCAGCACAGTGCTCGAACCAAGGTCACTACTTGAGACTGCTAGTGTTCCTGCCTCTGTACACACATTAAATTCAAGGTAAAATGAATTGACAACAAGTTGTTGAAGGAAGACATTTCTTGGGAAAAGTGAAAAAGAGGAAGAAGAAAGAGAAGGGCTACTTTGTCTATTTGGCAAGGGACCATAGGGCAAGGCTTAAGAAGAAGACTTTCTGGAACAAGCACCAAGCACTGTGTGCATCCCTATGCACCTGTTTGAATCCTGAACCAACAGTCCTCAAAATGCTTGAGTGTTTATCTTCCCCGAGTGCACAGTGGCCCTGAGTAAACAGCTAGTGGTCTCTCTGTGGAAGAAAATTATCACACTATATATATGTGTGTGTGTATGTGCCGGGGACCAGCCTTGGCGTGGGTGGGTTATCTCGACGAAGGCGGTGAAGGTGAACCGAAGACAGAGGCCTCGATGCCTTTTCATGCACGTCCTATGCTGGACACCCCTCAGAGGTCGCCCTCTGAGGAGTGACCACTGCTAGGAATTATCGTGCCTTTTTATTGAAAATGTGTTACATACAAGTAAATGGGAGAGGGGCTAGTGTTTCAATTAACAGCTCATAAAGTTTTTAACAATAAAGAACATAGATTCTATTCAGGGTTGGATTAAGGGTGGGTCTAGTGCAGTTCCTCAATTGTAGGTGGGTCTCCATGGAATGCAGTTTCGGGAAAGCAGAGATGATTATCAGCTGATGCAGTGTAGCAGCCATCTTGTGATTACTGGGAATGGTGCTGAGAAAAGAAAACCTCAAGAATAGATATTAGTTCTTATGGATCTTAATAAAGAACGATACTTATACAGTTTTGTAGGGATCTATAACTTAATTTGAGGAATCCTAATATATTTATCTATTTCACTTGGAGAGAGTGGAGGTATCCTGGGCCAGTTTTGGCCTAATCCTATTTTAGGTAAAGAAAGGATGTATTTTAAAGGGCCTTCCAAAGGTCAAGATTACTTCTGCCTAGAAAGAACTT
>NW_006159428.1:1472298-1484651 GCF_000334495.1 Tupaia belangeri chinensis
CAGAGGGGGGTCGCTTCCCAGTAAGGCTGCCACAGTTTCTGGAGCAAATAGCAAAGAGCCTTGCTGACATGCTAATTGACCCAAGCTTTGTTCCAAGGTCGGGGGGCGCACAACAGTGGTCTTGCCATCATGTTGATCCGACCGGAAGCGGAGCTCAAAGGTCGGGGGGCTCAGACAGATCCTGGGGCCTCGCCGGGTCGGACTCCTCCATGTATGTGTGTGTGTGTGTGTGTATACATATTTATATATATTTTAAGAGAGGTTTTCTGCTATAGGGCGCATGTATTCACCAGAGAGACACAGAATCAGAAAGCAAGAAATCACCCCTTAGGGGGGAATGACTGCACTGCAATCTTTCCTTTTCTCTTCTCTTTTCTCTTCTCCTCTTCTCTTTTCTCTTCTCCCTTCTCTCTTCTCTCTTCTCTCTTCTCTCTCCTCTCTCCTCTCTCCTCTCTCCTCTCTCCTCTCTCCTCTCCCCTCCCCTCCTCTCCTCTCCTTTTCCCTTCTCCTCTTCTCTCCTCTCTCCTCTCCTCTCCTCTCCTCTCCTCTCCTCTCCTCTCTTCTCCTCTCCTCTCCTCTTCTCTCCTCTTTCTCCTCCTCTCCTCCTCTCCCCTCCCCTCACCTCCCCTCCTCTCCTCTCCTCTCTTCTCCTCTTCTCTTTATCTTCTCTTTTCTCTTCTCTTCTCAGAATTTTGGACACGCATGCACATGCACATGCACCTGGCATGAGTTTCAAGCATCAGGTCCAGGACTCTAATTGTGGTCCATCATGTGGGAGTCCAGCACCTTAACCACTGCACCACATGGGGGCTCCCCACACTATATATTTAACAAGCTTTGCCAGCTTCTTCCAGAGGAACAGGGTTTTTGTTGTTGTTGTCTAGTTTTGTTTTTGTTTTGTTTTTCCCCAGTCTTGGATCTAAGTTTGAAAACAGTCTGGATGGGAACGGGGCAAAATCTTTCAATGGTGAAACTGCCATCAGTCTCCCGATCATCTTTGAGTTCTTTTTAAGATACAACAAGATTTGTACTCTTGCTGGGTTCCCATCTATTTGGAGTCATTGGATTCCACTAATTACACTGAGGCGAGTTCCTCTACTTATCACTTATGGCTTCTGATTTTGTCATTTACTACAAAATTGAATCCACCCAGTTCTGAAGACTAAGGCATCGTCTAGACTCTATGATTTCAACATTCTAGTCCTCATTGTGTAGGTTTGTACCAAACTCTCCACGTATAAAAACTAGTCCACAGGAGAAAGCTCCAAAACTTCATGAATGCCAGGAACTCTTATGAACTCGTCCCATTTCACTCTTTTCTGAAAATATAAAATTATTCCAAAACAAAATAAGTAGGTTATTAAAGTGAAACATTAATCATTATTATATAATTGATGTTATTTCATTTGCTATGATAAAAATAAGGCTTTTAATACTCAAATTAGTATACATATTTGGTACACATATCTTATAATTATCTTGCATATAACACAGACTAGTAAATCTGAAACTTACAGCATAATTGTAGGTATATTATCAATTGTAGGCACTATAGGCATTGTGGTACAATATCGAGACACAAGCCTAAAATTGTAAAATCTGTGTCTTCTCCCGGTATTGTCAATGATTGCATCACTGAGGATATGCCAAATTAAGTAGCTTGCTGAACTGGATTATAAAAGATGCCAAAGTTCTTCACCTCTTTGATTACAAGTGAATAACAAGTCCTTCTAAGATATTTTACTGAGCTGCCATGGAAAGACAGTGACACTATCAGGGATGACCAAAATGAAACCTTTCCAACAGTAATACCACACTAATATGGAACAAGAAACAGCAGTTTAGCAACCAGGGAAGGAACAAAATGAACAGTAAGTGTTTCTGACAGCCTCGTCCCTGTATTTGAAATTCTCCAGATTGTGGAGAAAACAAATTTTCAATAAAGTGACTCATGCAAGGACTACAATCACATTCAATACTTCTTCTATGTTTATGCCTGCATATGCTGTAGGGTGCTTGCACAGAAAGAAAAAAAAAGAAAAGAAAAAAAGAAAAGGAAAGCTGATAATGAGTAATGTAGAAGAGGAATTAAAATTGAAATTTATCTGGAGAAGAAAAAACTATTGGCATGCTCATTCTTATAAGAAAACTATCGCTTGTTTCTAGGTGCCACCTTCTATCAAGGTAAAATATGAGAGACTTAGGAGAATGTGTGAGTCATCCTGTGATTCTTATGTTGCTCAACAGAGCTGAAGAATGTGAGGATGAAGGGAAAAAAGGTCAGTAATACAAACTGGCAGAGGCAGTGAGGGAAGGAGTTTTAACATATTCACCTTTCCTGTTGCATTTTTATTATGTCGCTGGGAAAGTCATGATGTATTTTTCTGTTTCTCTATCCAAAATGTGTCATGACTTTCCTGACAACCCAATATGTGCCTATTAGGTTTTTCCTTTTCCCCTTCGAATAACAGAACTTTTCGTTTTCATGGGAACCTCCCTTTTATTCTGCTTTATGATGGCTGGCTCTTCCTCAGCATTCACCGATCTTACTACACAGCTTGGCATTCTGCCAAGGTTTACCAGTAAGACTACTTCACATTTTTAACCTCAATGATTGACTTACAGCTGGGTTTATGATCCAGGCCAAATGAATCAGTCATTTTTTGGAAACTACTAAAAGTAATTTTTGGGTAAGAAATACATTAGAAGTTCATTGGCAGTATCTATCTTTGCCACTTAAAAGGAAGAACCCACCTGAAAATGAAGCTAATGTGGAGGGAAATAGATTTAACAGATACATAAAGACATAGATTCCCAGTCACATGGAATCCTTGGATCCAGGCGTGTGTGAAGTCAGTTCTTCCTTCGGAGCTCCCAGTTAGTGAGACGCTTTATCCCCTTTAAACTTGTCTGTGACTCCACACCCATGATCCTAATCAGCTGCTACATAATTAAGGTGGCAATTCTTACTTTGTCCTTCATGGTAGCTAAAATTTTAGACTATGGACACGCTGTTGCTCCAGTGTCTCAGACAATGTTGACATAGGCAGTTACTATTTTTGGAACACCAGCCTACCTAACCTATCCCAGAAATAAGATGTCAGCTCTTAGGCCAATCTAAGAATTACACCCAATGTGTTTACTCTGACCTCAGGACCTCAAATCAAGTTAATAAATACAGAACTAAATTCCGTGATCTATTGTGAGCTGAGATTTCTCATAAATCTCGTTAACCCAGAGAAAGTCCATAACAAGCTGCAGTGTCTTCGGTACTGAGCACGAGCCAAAGTAGACACAGCAAACTGCATGGGTGGGCAGCCTGGACCTCTGTGAGCCACCATGAAGCATGCCTTGCATCACGTCTCTCCTCAAGTCACTGCTTGACCTTATGGGAAATTGCTCAAGCCTAGCTTAAAGCAGAGAATCAAGTCTAAGCTTTGCTCAGGACTGGGTCAGGCAAATACGTGAATGTAAACTGAAAATAAAATTGGGCAGAGCTATTCTGGCTATTTGCTTTGTGTAGGTAATTTCCCAAGGTAAGAAGACACATGGGATAATGGATGGGGGCAAATTACTACTTTGGTTAGTCAGCAAGAAAGGCTGGAAGATCAGGAGTGAGGACTTTGGAGGTAGAAGCATGATACCACCCATCAGAGAACATTCACTAGGGCATAGCATTAAACAGTTGTGTAGATTAGATAATCCAGCTAGTCTATATCAGCCATCTTGCGTCATTGGCCATCCCTCCTGGGTCTGACAGGCATATAATTGTAGTGGCTGTGGCTGCAGCAATGAAAACTACATAACCCAGTGCTACAGGATCCCATGCACACAGGTTGACTTAAGTACCTTTTCCACTGAATATCTATAACCTGCCAGAACAGAAAACAAAAAGTCATATTAAGTCATGGGACTCTCATATAACGGAATATCTCAATAGAGCAATATTCTGTCATATACATTTTGGGGCATGTAACTTTAGCTATTATTTCTTTCTGTAAACTTCCAGTTTCCTAATCCTTAATATGTTTGGGATATTTAATTATGGTTAGACAAATATTTTTTCCTGAGTTCCTGTCCTTATAATCTGCTGTTTTCACTTTTTCTTGCTGATGATTAGGGACCATAGGATGCATTTACTTACTACAGAGAGCTTGAGAGAGACAGGGAGAAGGAAAGTGAGAAATCACTCCCCAGAGGTATGGAAGGGAGGCCATGGCACAATCCTTTCTCTTCCAGTCTCCTCTTGGGATTTTGGGCGCACACACACACACACACACACACACACACCTGGCCTGATTTTCAATCCACCAGGTCTGGGACTCAATAAAGGTCCACATGGTTGTGGGCCTTAATCATGACACCTTAATAATGGTGGCCAAAACTGTGGCACATATACTCAATGGAATACTATTCATCCATAAAAAACAACAAAACCCTGGCGTTTGAAAGGAAGTGGATTATGTATATATATATATATATATATATACATATATATATATATATATATGTGTGTGTGTGTGTGTGTGTGTGTGTGTGTATATGTATATATATTTGAAACCAAAAAAAAGAAAAAAATGGTGGCCCATCTGGGAGTGGCACCTTAACCACCATGCCACCTGCTGGTCCTGAGACCTACTTTTTCCACAAACTAATAACAAGTGATGTGCTGAAACTTGTACTTCTGACTCACTAGTGTCAGTTGTTTTTATTCTATTTTATTTTTTAAATTAATTAATTTTTTATTTATATTTAATTACATATATCTTCATGGCATACACATTTTTTTTCCAGCACAAATATCACACATATCAGACAAGACAAAAATATTACTATACCCATTATTATAATAGATTCTCATGTTTTGGTCAATTAAGTGTATTTTCGCTTTTTTTCTTTTCCTTTCATCCCTCCTTCCCATACTAAATTTTTTCTTTTCACATTTAAATGTTTAACAAGTGATCTTAATTAAACCAAAAATATAGACAAAGATAAAGTTTAGTGACAAGTACACTGTGATTTTCTTCTGAAACATTTTTTCCCCTTTCCATTCCTCCTTTTGCTAGAGAGATATAAACTAATATATTTGCAAAAAAATAAAGTTTAGTCTCAAATTGGCCTTTTATTTGTACAAAGTCCCATAAGAATTCAATTTCTGATTACAACCACTGAAGACCCTCTGCCCAGATTCACCCTTCTGTCCCCCAGATTGAGCCAGGAGCCAGGACAAGCCAATCAACAGCCACCTATATATGAGTTCTCAGCAGCCCCATTCAAATGTCATGATCCCTGAAGACCCTCTGCCCAGACTTCACCCTCCTGTCCCCCTCCCAGTTGAGCCAGGAGCAAGGTTAGAACACCCTACTTATTCTCTCTGTCTCTCTCCATCTCTCTCCCTCTCTATTTTTAATTTTTAAAAAAAATTTTAAACTTCTTAGCTCTCTGCCACTCTTTTGTCTTGTTCATTCCTACCTTTCCCCCTGTCCCCACAGGACAAGCCAATCAGCAGCCACCTGTATCTGAGCTCTGGGTGGCCCCATTTGCACAGTGTATGTGCTGCACATTTTTCATTTTTTAACAGAACTTTTTTCTTTTTTTTCTCTTCTTTTTTTTTTTTTTCCTATTCCTTTTCCTTTTCTTTTTACCTTTTCATTTTTCTGCTCAGTCTCCACACATTGATTTTCGAGACAGGTCTAGGTGCTCAGTAGTCAAATATCTGAATACTTTTAGGGTCAGATTAACCCTCAATTTTCATTGAATCAGCTGTGCAATAGGAGAAAAACAATACTGTATATCATCTCCTCCTGTATTCCTCTGAATGCTCAGATTTAATTCCAAGAACTAGGAAAAAACATATAATCCATCAGATGACTAGAAACCACCACAGAGGCAAAAGAAATATGAAAAACCAACATAATGTCTCTTCTCTAAGGAAAAAGAATAACTCCACTTCCTTCACAAAGAATACAAGGGGGCTCATGGAAAGGCCAGATAAAGAATTTAAAGTGTTCATAGTGATAAAGCTAATAGACATTCAAGGGGAGAGAGCTAGAGAACTCTAGAAGATGCAGGAGAAAAGAGACACTGAGTTCCAGGAGGTGAGGTAATTCTTGCACAATCTGAAAGAGGAGATATATATCATAAAAAAGAAAAAAAAATGTTAGGGATGAAGACTGTAATACAGGAAATCAAAATCTCCCTTGAAAATATCAAAAGCAGACTAAATCATGCAGAAGATCAAATATCACATGCAGAAGATCAAACCTCTGACATAAAAAATTTCACAAAAAAGACTGAGACAATAACCTCCCAAGCTGAGAATAACATGAATATTTCTAGATATGATTAAATGCCCCAAAATCTGGATCATCAGTATCTCAGAAGGTAAAGAAACTAATAAGAGAATTGATAATCTATTCCATGAAATTCTGGAAGAAAACTTTTCAAACTTAGAGAGACACTCAGATATCCAGACCCAAGAAATACAAAGAACCCCACATAGAATTGACCTAAGAAGATCTTCCCCTAGGCACATCAAAGCCAGATTGACCAAAACCACAGACAGAGACAAGATACTAAAATTGGCAAGAGAGAAACATCAAGTTACTTTCAAAGGATATCCCATCAGGCTAATGTCAGACCTCTCATCAGAAACAATGCATGCAAGGAAAGAATGGGAAAATGTATACGAAGTGTTAACTGAAAAAACATTTCGATCAAGAATACTATACCCAATGAGATTATCCTTCATGTGGGAAAGAAGACAGAAACATTCTCAGAGAAAGAAAACCTGAAAGAATTTACCAATACCAGACCAGCTCTCCAAGAAGTGCTAAGGGAATGCTGTACCAGGAAAACTAAAGTCAGACACACAGAAATAAGTGTATAAGAAACAACCAAGAGAATGGCCAGCCTAAATGTAGGGACAAGTCTTGAGTTGAATGTTAACTTCCAGAGTTTAAATGGAAAGATCAGACCACAGTAACACTCCAGATTCAATAGAAGAGAGATGAATTACATGAATCTGAACTAGTGAAATAGAACTTTTTTGACTTTACACTAAAATATTACTGACTTTCTTTGATGCTTTGATTTCCATATTTAAGGACTTTTGTCTTCTCTTGAACTGTTGATAATTTCATCTACCTACTATTTGAGCTGAATCCTAACCTTTTTCCTGGTTTTAAGTTTTAAGCAAATTTCTCTTAACATTTTTGATTTTTATCAAAACTGCCTTTCTTGAAATAAAAGAAGCATTAAAAAAACCCTATTAATACCTAATTAATGACCATAGTAAGTTATATAGCCCCAGTGAGGTACTAATTTATAGTTATTCATTTTACGCACTAAAATTTATGCCTAAAGTCAGATGTGAGTTCATGATATGTATTTATCAGCAGTGCTTGCTATTGAAAGCTTTTAAATCAATTAAGATCTTTAATAAATCAATAAACTGTGCAAAAAAGGCATAGAAAACAACTGTACATACCAGAGACAGTATGAGAGAGGGGGGAATTGACAGAGAGAGAGTGGTAGGGAATCAAAGGGGAAACAAGCAAAATACATAAGAAACAAGAAATAGGAAATTATTTGTTGATAATATATATGGTAATACCTTTGATTGAGCCAATATACAATGTATTCTGGATGGAAAATCTCATTTTGTATACTGTATTGATGTATAGTGAATGACTGTAAATAAATAAATAAAAGAATTAAAAACTTTTTCATCAAAAAATCAATTTTATGATGCCAGGCAACAGATACTATTATATAATTGAACTTATGTAAATAGCCATTCTGCCACAAAATAAGAATGTTCACAAATATTTTCCAATTGTAGAGGGGTCAGGAAGGGAGAAAAGTGTATGTTTCAATTAAAAAAACAGAATTTAACAAATTGCTGAACCTATTAACAACTCAAAAGAAAACCAAAATCCTTAAATCTGGGAAACAAAGCATAGAAAAAAATCAGTAACATTTTAGTCTAAAGTCATAGAGTTCTATTTCACCAGTCTGGTCTCATGTACTTATTCTTTCTTCTATTAAATTTGGAGTGTTACTGTGGTCTGATCTTTCCATTTAAACTCTGGAAGTTAACATTCAACTCCAGACTTGTTCCTACCATTAGGCTGGCCATTCTCTTGGTTGTTTCTTGTACACTTAATTCTGTGTTTTTGACTTTAGTTTTCCTGGTACATCATTCCCTTCAGCACTTCTTGCAGAGTTGGTCTGGTGTTGGTAAATTCTTTCAGGTTTTCTTTCTCTGAGAATGTTTTTGTCTTTTTTTCCCACATGAAGGATAATCTCGTTGGGTATAGTATTCTTGGTTGAAATGGTTTTTCAGTTAACATTATGTATACATTTTCCCATTCTTTCCTTGCATGCATTGTTTCTGATGAGAGGTCTGACATTAGCCTGATGGGATATCCTTTGAAAGTAACTTGATGTTTCTCTCTTGCCAATTTTAGTATCTTGTCTCTGTCTGTGGTTTTGGTCAATCTGGCTTTGATGTGCCTAGGGGAAGATCTTCTTAGGTCAATTCTACGTGGGATTCTTTGTATTTCTTGAGTCTGGATATCTGAGTGCCTCTCTAAGTTTGAAAAGTTTTCTTCCAGGATTTTATGCGATAGGTTATCAATTCCCTTATTAGTTTCTTCACCTTCTGGGATACCACTGTTGTGGATGTTTGGGAGTTTAATGGTAACTTGTATTACTTGTATGTTATTCTCATTTTTGGGAGGTTATTTTCTGACTTTTTTGTGAATTATTTTAGGTCAGCAGTTCAATTTTTTACATCTGAGATTTGATCTTCTGAATGATCTAATCTGCTTTTAAATATTTTCAAGGGAGGTTTTGGTCTTTTGTATTACAGCCTTCATCTCTAACAGTTCCATTTGATACTTTCTTATGGTGTGTATTTCCTCTTTTAGTTCATGCAAGAACTTCCTCACCTCCAGGTATCTGCTGTCTCTTTATTCTGCTTTTTCTAGAGTTCATTGTCTCTCTTGGCTTGCATCTCTGTTAGCTTTGTCACTATGAATATTCTAAATTCTTTATCTGAGGTTTCCACAAGTTCCATTGTACTATCTGTGAATGGGGAAGGGCTGGTTTTTTTTTTTTTTTTCTTTCCCCTTGGGAGAGAGATATTTTGTTGATTTCTTTCTTCTTTTTTTTTGCCTCTGCGGTGGATTCTGGTCATCTGATGGTTTATATATTTCTTCCTGCTTTGTTGGAGTTAATTCTGAGTGTTTAAGGCATGCAGGAAGAGATACCCACAGTATCTCTGCAGTTCCTTTTCCCTGCAGTTCCTTTTCCCTGATGTTCACCAAACTGCACTTTTATCAATGGAGCTGTATATTACAAAGGCCTCCTACTTTCTGAAGAATTGCTGCACCTGGGCTGAGCTGCAGGGTTTCAAGGGATTATTGAGTGGTGTGTGAGAGGAGGTAAGCTGTGTTTTCTCTGCAGCTTTGTATTTCTCATTGCTGCTACCTTTGCAGTCTCTCTTCTGATTTTTAGTCATTTGATGGTATATTCACATTTGGCAAATTTGTTATAAGTTTCTGCAACTATAAGCTTGTATGCTTCACTTTATTGTGAGGTATTTCTATACCAATTCTCTCTACTAGTGTGTTTTGCAATATGGTACACACAGAAAAAGATTTGAGCTCAGATTTATGAAGATGAGCTTTTCCCTTTCTGTAGCAATTCAGTGAAAATTAAGGTTTTCTATGATCCTCACTTGGTGTTGGGCTGGAAGGAGAGGTTTCAAGTAGTGTCTCTTCAGGTGTTGGGCTGGAAGGAGAGAGGTTTCAAGTAGTGTCTCTTCAGGTGTTGGGCTGGAAGGAGAGGTTTCAAGAAGAGGCTCTTCAGTTAAAGGATCAGGGCCAGGCCTGTCTCAGATGAAAATGAATCCTTGCTCGGGTGTTGGTCTGAAAGGCGAGCCAATTGTTTGATTTTGAAAAATATTATGAACCACCTGTTAAATAGGGCTATAATAAAATATTAAATGATAAAAACTTAAACAAGAATTATATTAACAAAATAAGTAAATATTTAAAGGTATTATTGAGTAATCATTTTGTTGTCTTTTATTATAATATTATCTGTGTCCTTTAAGTTATTTATGTCTATTATATTTGTGTGATAGAAAAACTTTGTAGTAGCATAATACTGTTGGTCTCTTCCCTTTTGTCATTCAGTGAAGTCATGTTAATAGTTTCAAAATGGCAATGGTGGAAAAACTGCAAGTGCTACAAATTAGTACTTTTTTTTCCCTTGAAATAATGGCTGATAAACATTTTCTAGTACATAATTGCATGTAACTTAACGTAAAGCCATATTTCCTTTAAGATGAGAAACCATTTATTCTCTATCAGCATTAAAATAAGAAAGCAGGGGCCAGCAAGTGGTGTGGTGGTTAAGGACGCTGGACTCCCACATGGCTGACCCTGGTTCTAGTCCCAGACCTCGTGGCTTGCTTTCTCACTTTCCCTCTCTCTCTCTCTCTGTCCCTCTCTGGTCAAATTAAAATAAATAAAGTTAAATAAAATATAAAAAAAATAAGAAAGACTTTTTTTGTTTTTATAAGAGTTTTTATTTATTTCTTTATATTTAAACAAAACTTAAAGATACATAATGTGAAGATTTTCAAACATCTAATTAGGGTATTAGAATGATTTCTCATAGTCTATGAAAGCTCTCTATCAATTATAATGCTTTTGCCTTTAATTTAGTGAAGAAGTTACCAGAATTTGTAAGACCTCTCAGAAATTGTTATAGGTCACTGAATCTCGGCTAACCCGGTCCTTCTTTGTCATATTATCTTTAGAGTATATGCCGTTTATATGAAGATTTCTCTTGATGCAATTTTTATTTATTTATTTATTTATTTTTGGGAGAGGTTTTCGCTATAGGGCGCGTGCGCTCGCCAGACAGACAGAGAGAGACATAGAGACAGAAAGCGAGAAATCACCCCCCAGGGGGGATGGTCACGCCGCAATCCCTTCTCCTCCATTCTCCTCTCGGGATCTTGGGCACGCACGCACACGCGCCCGGCATGAGATTTAAGCCACCGGGTCCGAGACGTGAACCGCGGTCGACTAGGTGGGAGTCCAGCGACATAGCCATTACGCTAACTGCTGGTTCCCTTGATGCAATTTTTAATATTTGAATTTGTTGCACATTTACGTGGTTCTTTTGTATTCAATATGTTTAATGACTTTGCAGGCAGAAGGACATATGCAAACCTAACTTGATACGTGATTAGGAAAACGTACAAGTAGAGTTTGGGGGACCTTTTATTTTCTATGCAAGCTGTCAAGTATCTAAAATATGGACATAAACCAAAAGTTAAAAATTTAAAAAAGAAAAAGGGATTACAAAGTGTTCCCTCTGGGAGTCCTTTGGAATTACTAATGACCTTAGTACTTAACTAATATATCTGCAGTTTTGCTAGAGGTAATACATTCTTTTATGTTAGAAGTATAAACAGTTATTTTCAAAAAAGAAATATTAAAAAGGAGTTACTCCATACGTTTTTCCATTACCAAGGGCCTGTTTTTGCTAGTCCTTGAATGAAATAACTAGGTTTCTAAAATGGACTAATCAGATAATAGCAAGTAGAGTAAAACAGAAACAAAAATCAACCAACCAACCAACTAAACAAAAAATAATGACAGCATACTTGATGTCCTGGGAAGCAATTTGCAGAGGTTGTCTGCAAAGTGACGAGTTGGTATTGAATTTTGCATTGTTAAATGAATTTTCACAAGCATTATATTGATACAATTTTGAAGCATTTTTCCATTAGGAAACCAATTTCCACTTAAGTGTTGAAATCAAGCTCCAGCTTGATTGTTATAGTGAGAAGGATTATGCTGTCAAATCAGATAAATTTATATGTAGGCAATTTTTTTTGACAAATGCTGAAAAATATTTGAGTGTAAAAAAGCAGTACAACAATAATGCCCTGGTATTATAAAATAAGCTTTGAAGGAATCTCACCTCTCTTGTTGCTTTAAAATTGAGTTTGCAATAGTTGGCTCAATATATTCTAGAACATACCATCCAGTAAGATCTAATGTCTCATATTGACTTAACATTTCATTTTGGTTATAGTCAATGCCTAAAAAACATTTTTATTTTTTTTTTGAGAGGATTTTTGTTATGGGGCACATGCGCTCACCAGAAAGACAGAGAGAGAAAGAGAGACAGAAAGTGAGAAATCGCCCCCGGGGGGGATGACCACGCCTCAATCCATTCTCTTCCATTCTCCTCTTGGGATCTTGGGCATGCACGTACAGGTGCCCAGTGTGAGTTTAAGCCACTGGGTCTGGGACGTGAACCGC
>NW_006159428.1:1484706-1486518 GCF_000334495.1 Tupaia belangeri chinensis
TTTTTTTTTCTATACTGATTTCTGCCTTCATTTTTAGATTTATTTATTAATTTATTTTATTTTATTTTTTTTTTGCCAGAGGGTATGTGTGTTTGTCAGAGACAGAAGAGAGGGAAAGAACAAAATGACTCATTAGGGAGGAATGCCATGTCACAGTCCCTTCTCCTCTATTCTCCTCTTGGAATATTGGGCATGCATGCACACGTGCCTTGTGTGTGTTTTGTTTGTTTGTTTAGAGGGTTTTATGCTATAGAGCATGTGCGTTCACCAGAAAGACAGAGAGAGACAGAGAGACAGAACATGAGAAATCACCCCCCAGGGGGGGATGGCCACGCCGCAATCCCTTCTCCTCCATTCTCCTCTCGGGATCTTGGGCATGCATGCACATGCACCTGGTGTGAATTTAAGCCACTGGGTCTGGGACGCGAACTGTGGTCGACTACATGGGAGATCATTGTCATAGCCATTATGCCAACTGCTGGTCCTCCTGGTGTGTTTTTCAGACTGCCGAGTCTAGCACTTGAATGCAATTGACCAAATGGGATATAATACCTTAGTCACCATACCACCTGCTGGCCCAATTTTATTTGTCTTTACCTTCCCGTTTTGTAAGTTTTTTTATCCTCATAGCTTTTAATTCATAGTGAATTTTTTGTTATCTATATATTATTTTGTAAAAACAGTTCTGGCTTATAGGATAGATCTTTATCTTGGATTGTTTGAATAGACTTGGTAGAGATCAAATTGATAAGTATGTGCCTTTGAGAAGTGGTTACATGTTGTAACCTAATTTTCAAAGTGATGATATTTGGTGGTGTGGGGGTGGGGGTTGGAAATTAACTGGGTCAAAAGATGAGGCCTTTATGAATGGAATCATTATAAAATGAGGAAGACATTTGGGATCTCTTTCTTTGTTCTTTGCTATGTGAGGATATAATGAAAAAACAATCGTCGGCAAACCAGGAAGTGGATCCCACCAGATACTGCATCTGCTAATTCCTTGACTTTGGACTCCTCAGTCTTCAGAGCTGTGAGGAGCTAATTTTGTTACTTAAGTTAACCAGTCTATGTATTTGTTATATCAACAGAACTAAGACACTGAGACTGGGCCCTTGTAGACATTTGGTAGGCAAACCTGCACATCCCAGAGTCTCTGGCACACATTCAACACGTTCATGGAAAAAATGGATTTACAGTACAACTTTTTGCAAATTTTATTGAAATCTAAGTATAGTTTTATCATAATAAGCATTTTCTATGAATTATTTGAAAACACCTTCATGCTTAAAGAGCTGTGCTTTCACTACTGAATCAATAATATGGCCTTAACTTTGGCAGCAGTGCTACAGTGAAGGCAAGAGTCTTGTTCTGATAAATATCCCTTTGCTGGTCCACCTGTAAAATTGATGTTGGCATTCAGTGCACTGGTCATTCTTATAGTCAAGGATACTGACATGGCAGGGGGTGGTTGAACAGCCTACTGTCTCTAGTGATGATTCTTTGAACTCACCATCCCGCTTCCATTCCTATTTTGGTTTCTTCTCTATACCTTAAGGTTATTTTTATCAGCTATAATACTGACTGGGAAGAATGGTAAAGAGCTACAAATCCCTATTTATTTATTTATTTATTTATTATTCATACATTAAATCGCTATACATCATTTAGATTATGAAGAGACTTTACCCAGTATGATGTACACCTCAGTCCAGCCCAGTTGAGATTATTATACACATCCTCGTCAACAGATAATAAATTTTTTCTGTGTCCCACAAGTGTCTTACCTTTCCATTTCTCCCCCAACTTTCCTAC
>NW_006159428.1:1486531-1532605 GCF_000334495.1 Tupaia belangeri chinensis
TTCCACTTTGTCTCTAGTGTCCATTACAATTTTTAATACTTTTATATTCTCCAGTCTTTCAGTTTCTATCATAGAGTGTGGACAGTCAGTATACGTTAAGTGGACATACAATTTCTCTCTTTCATAGCCTGACTTGCTTCACTCAGCAACATATCTTCCATATTCGTCCGCTTTCTATCAAATTTCAGGATCTTGCTTTTTTATGGCTGAATAGTATTCCATAGAGTATCTGTGCCATAATTTTTCAATCCATTCATCAGTTTGTGGACATTTGGGTTGGTTCCATGTTATAGCAATCATGAATAATGCTGCAATGAAAATAGCTGTGCAAGCACTTTTCTGACTGAGTGCTCTCCTGTCCTTTGGGTAGATAACCAGGAATGGAAATGCTAGATCATATGGTAGTTCTATTTGAAGGTCTTTGAGGAACCTCCATATCATTCTCCACAGTGGTTGGGCCAATTTACATTCCCACCGACAGTGTAGGAGTGTTCCCCTTTTACCACATCCCCTCTAGCACTTATCATTATTATTTTTTTAAATGTTTTTTTGCTTTGTTTTGTTTTGTTTTGTTTTGTTTTGTTTTTCTTCGCCAGTCTTACTGGGATTAGGTTGTATCTCATTGTGGTTTTGATCTGCATCTCCCTTGCAGTGAGGGATGTTGAACATTTTTCCATATGCTTTTTGACTGTTCACATGTCTTCCTTAGAGAGTCATTTATTCAGCTCATTTTCCCATCTTTTAATTGGGTTAATCATTTTCTTCCAGGTAAGCTGCTTGAGTTCCTTATGTATTCTAGGTATCAGTCCCTTATCTGAGGTACAATTAACAAAAATTCTCCCCCATTCCGAGGGTTGTGTATTCACACTAATTATGATGTCCTTTGCTGTGCAGAAATTCCTTAATCTGATGTAACCCCACCTGTCTATTTTGGGGATTATTGCCTGTGCTTGGGGTCTTGCTTAAGAAGTCTTTGTCTACCCCAATGTCTCCCAGAGTTTCTCCAGTGCTTTCCATCAGTAGTTTTATAGTTTGCAGTCTTAGGTTAGATCTTTGACCCATTTTGAGTTGATTTTTGTTAATGGTGATAAATAGGGGTTCAGATTCATCTTTCTGCAGGTGGGTATCCAATTTTTCCAACACCATTTGCTAAAGAGGTTTCCCTTTTCCCACTGGATTGACCGGTACCCTTTGTCAAAGATGAGTTGGCTGTATGTTTTAGGGTTTATTTCTGGAGTCTCTACTCTGTTGCATTGGTCCTCATGTCTATTTTTGTGCCAATACCATGCTGTTTTGATTTGTTTCTTCGAACTCAGCAAGAAATTCTGTCTCTTGTTTTCTTTTAAAAGGGGTTTTAGTTATAATTCTCCAACCCAAGAAGCTGAGGAAACAGTTATTTATCATTTTAAAAGGAGTAGGGGACCAGCAGTTGGCCTAATGGCTATGTCGCTGGACTCCCATGTAGTCGACTGTGGTTCGAGTTCCGGACCCAGTGGCTTAAACTCAAACCTGGCACTTGTGTGCGTGCATGTCCAAGGTCTCATGAGGAGAATGGGGGAGACGACATTGTGGCATGGCTATCTCTCTTGGGGGGGGTGATTTCTCACTTTCTGTCTCTCTGATTCTCTGTCTTTCTGGCGAGCTCAGGCACCCTATAGCAAAAATCTCTCTAAAAAAATTTTTTTTTTGGAAAGGAGTAGAAGTAAGGATGAAAATAACCTTTGCAGTCTAGAGTTCTCATAAGATTTTCAAGGGAATGAAGTATATTATCAGAGCAAAAGCATGAGATTAGCAATCGGGAGACTTCAGCTGCAGTCCCAGCTCTGCCTTTGACCACACCATGACCTTGTGGACTCATACTTAGAGGCACTTAGAATATGGAGGTCTTTTACAGTCACACATTGTACGATTTCACCACTCTTTTTAAAAGGATTCAAGCTTCCTCTGACTCAGTCTTTAGTACTGTATTTGCTTTAAAATGAATTTTGCTATTTCTTTAAAAAGTGAGAAATACTGTATACATACCATACTGTAGCCACCAGGCTTTATATCAACTTGTTCTTGATAGTTTTACACCTAAAGAATAACATATATCAAGGAGATGGTCCTCTCTGTAACTCTTGACATATTTTACATCATCACACCAATGCATTTCAGCTACTTATGCCCATGCTACAGTGGTCGTCAAGGTCTTAAAGTGTCCTTGGTTGACTTAAGTGAAATGGAGTTTTCTTAACACTTTGAATTCAAAAATTATATATTTTAGAGTGAGAACTATGGGTAGCTGACTTCAGTCAGTGAGAGAAGAAATGTATCTTTCTGCAGGGCATAGAAATCAGTGCTTAAATTTTATCTGCATAAGTACAATTAAAAGCTTCTGAAAAATCACTATTTTCTAATGGCATAGGTAGATTAATGCTCAGTATTGCATTTGAGTGGCACTGGTTTATTTTAATGCAAAGGAGAAAAATTAGGTAGCCTAGCTTAATATCCTTAATTAAGGGATTTAGTGAAGGTCAAATGATTTCCAAACTTTAGGCTGAATTAAGCACTATTGATGCCAATAACTGTTCTGATATTCTTGTATTGATGCTGCTTCTACCAAAATAATTGCTATGGTTTGTCAGTAGTCCATTAGTCAAATATAGATGTTTCTGATTTATTATGAAAGAATAATTTATGATCTTACTGAAGAAGGATTTATTGTCCTCTGAGTAACATGAAGTTCATATTCTACCCAATAAATTCAAAAAGTTGGATTAAAGTGTGGCTGTGAATGCAACAATTTGGACAAATTTCAAATACCTTTTGCTGAGCAAAGAAACTAGTTCCTTACTAACCAATGATTATAGATATAAGAGTGTACTTTATTAGAAGGGGTGGAGTGTGGAAGCCAGGGCCATGGATTGTTTAAGTGGGGCATGAAGACACTTTCTAGGGTGATGACAGTGATTTCTATCTTCTTTTGTGTGGTGATTATACAGGTATAATACAAGTGTCAAATTTCATTAACTAGAAAATTTGCAATGTGTGCATTTCATTCCATGGGAATTATTCTTTGACAAAAAAATCAGAAAAAATATGATTATAAGAAATTGGTATTTATGGGAACCAGCAGTTAGCGTAATGGCTATGTCATTGGACTCCCACATAGTCGACTGTGGTTCGTGTTCTGGACCCGGTGGCTTAAAACTCACGCCGGGTGCCTGTGCGTGCGTGCCCAAGATCCCGAGAGGAGAATGGAGAAGGGATTGCGGCGTGACCATCCCCCCTGGGGGGCGATTTCTCGCTTTCTGTCTCTATGTCTCTCTCTGTCTTTCTGGCGAGTGCACGTGCCCTATAGCAAAACAAACAAACAAACAAACAAAAAACCCAAAAACCTCTCCAAAAAAAAAAAAAAGAAATTGGTATTTATATATGAAAACAGTAAGTAAAACTTCTAAATGAAACAATGATAGGGACTGCAAGTTTTAGAATGGTATCTTAAGAAATTTTTTGGTTGTTTTTCCTAGAAAATAACCAGGATAGGTAATAATTACATATAGCTCCAACCACTTAGTTTCTAGAAATTTAGCCAAGGACACATAGAAAAAAATGTACTAAATCACTGTAGTGAATATTTATACTGTTGGGGTCACAACCTTCTCCCTTTCCCCCTTACCAGAATGAAAGGAACTTTGTTTTAGGCGGGTGCAACTGAGAACACAATGAAAGTTTCCTTCTTTCCCCAAATTTCAGTTTAGGACTATAGTATTACTTCGAGATAGACAGACTATTAGCATTTATCATCCCTCATTTCTAGCAACATGTTTTAGAACCTCTATTCTACACTAGAGCAGTTGAGATGTCTGGGGCTTCCTTCCTCCAGTTATGGCCTACTCTCAGAGTGGAAATTCTACCCTATCATTGCAGGCCAAAAGTAGTGAGTCCCAGTCCTTGTGTTCCAGCTTACTCACAGGGTGGAAGATCTACTATAATAGAGGAAAATCTAGAATTCTAGAGGCTAATGCCCCTAGGTATACCTGACTTGTAAAGCAGAGGCCCCACTCAGAGAGAAGCTGGCCTCCTCCTCACCTCCAGCTCTGTTGTAGTAGCACCAAGGTTTTGCTTAGTGGTAGGAACAGGCTTTAAGAACAGAGAGCCCTATAGCTTGTTCCAAAAGAATTGACTTTATTTGAAACAGAGTACAAGAAAATTCAACTCAAAGAGCATTGCTGAAAACTACAGGAATTATGGTTGCAAGTTATTTAAGTGGAAGTTGATGGGTCATTGAGAAAAAAACAGCTGAACTATAGATTCGCTCTAAGTTTAACAGAGAGAACCAGGGTAAAGAGAAAGCTTATAGCTCAGTTCAGAACAAATACACAGGCCAGTGTTAAAAATTATTTCTGCAAAAAGTCTAGAACTTAACCAAATTAGACTTTGCTGTATTTTGTGCTGTGAGGCATCATTGAAAACAATAGCTGGTTAATGGCCTGGTATATTAATAATAGAGGAAGGAGACATAAAAGATCAGGAAAAGAGAGAGTTCAAGAGATCAAGAAAGCCCCCAAAACCACTGTCATCCCAGGGTGCTATGATCTGAATGTTCGTGTCCCCTCCCTCAATTTCCTAAGTTGCAAACTAACCCTTAATGCAATTGTATTAAGAAGTGAAGACTTTAGAGAGTGATTGGGTCCCAAGAGAACTTGTTTCCCTCTTACACTGTGACAACACAGTGAGAAGTCACCATTTGTGAGTAAATGGGCTTTTACCAGATACTGACTCTATGTGAGCTTCGATCTGGGGCTTTCCACACATCAGAACCATGAGAAATAAATGTTTATTGTTTATAAGCAACTTTACTTTTTTTTTTTTTTTGTCATAGCAGGCTGGATAGACACGGAGTGACAGGCTAACTTCCAAGACTGAGGAATGGCATCGGGCTGCACATTGTGGGGGAAATAGACTTCATTTACTCGTTCACTCAACAGTACTGGGAGCGGGAAAAAGGATGTCAGAATCCATAGTGGCTACAATTTCTTATGTAAAATGTCATTTTCAATAAAAAATGATAAGACACACAATGATACAAGAAAATGTGACATGTACATAGGACCAAAGAAGTGGTCCCTGAAACTACCAATAAAAGAACCCAGATTATATTTAACACAGGTTTCAACATAATCATTTTAAATTTGTTCAAAGAACTAAAGTAAACTATGTTTAAAAAAGTAAATGGAGGTATGATGGCTACATCTTATCATGTAGAAAAAATTAATAAAGAGAGATTAAGACAAAGCTATTATGCAATTTTACTTTTTTTTTTTTTAATTTTAAGTTTTTGCTATAGAGTACCTGTGCTTGCCAGAAAAAGACAGGGAAATTGAGAAATCACTTCCCAGGTGGGATGTTCATGCCATAATCCCTTCTCTTCCAGTCTCCTCTCAGGACACATGCTGGGTGTGATTTTCTTTTTCTTTTCTTTTTTTTTTGGGGGGGGAGAGGTTTTTGCTATAGGGTACGTTCTCTTGCCAGAAAGACAGAGAGAGACAGAGAGACAGAAAGCGAGAAATCATCCCCTGGGGGTACGGGCATGACACAATCCCTTCTCCTCTATTCTTCCCTTTGGGTCTTGAGCACGCATGCACATGCACCAGGAATGAGTTTAAGCCACTGGTTCCAGGACTTGAATGGTGGTCGACTACATGGGAGTCCAGCGACATAGCTATTATGCTATCTGCTGGTCCCGCTGCCTGTGATTTTCAAGTCACTGGGTCTGGTGCTCCAATTGCAAAATCAGCCATGTGGAATCT
Organism: Tupaia belangeri chinensis; assembly: GCF_000334495.1. Lineage (NCBI taxonomy): Eukaryota > Metazoa > Chordata > Mammalia > Scandentia > Tupaiidae > Tupaia > Tupaia belangeri. The sequence goes on from NW_006159428.1 coordinate 1,492,327, forward strand.
AGTGCCTTAAACTCCAGGCCACCAGCTGGCCTTGTGATTTCTTTTCTTTTCTTTTCTTTCTTTCTTTCTTTCTTTCTTTCTTTCTTTCTTTCTTTCTCTTTCTTTCTTTCTTTCTTTCTTTCTTCTTTCTTTCTTTCTTTCTTTCTTTCTTTCTTTCTTTCTTTCTTTCTTTCTTTCTTCTTTCTTCTTTCTTTCTTTCTTTTTCTGTTTTTTTAAATTTTATTTCTGCCATGAGAAAGAGAGATGGGCAGAAGAGAGATTAAAAAGAGAGATAATGAAACAAAAACCTTCAATAAGGTCTTCATGACACAATCTATCCTGTCTTAACTGGCATGGATCCTGCAAAGTTTTGTGTACCCAGCACGGTTATCGAGGACCCAGGTCCTTTCTCATGTGAGTCCAGTTGCATTACCACTGTGCCAACACCTGGCCTCATGATCATGTGCTTTCTGAAGATCAGTGACCATTAGCAAAAACATCTTTTTTTCCTTTCATTTATTTATTTTTACATTTTTCCACAAGCATTTACTTTACATAGCAAAAAATTTTAGCTCATACTCCATAATTCTTGACAGTTTACAAACAACTTTCAAAATTTCAAAATACTGAATTTTAAAGATAATGTTCAAAATATGTCTTATAATTTTGTATAATTTTATAACTCTATAACAACAGAAGCGGTATGGTTTCAAATATATATATATATATATATTTAGAGTGCAGACACTCGGTATATATTAAGTGGGGACATACAATGCCTCTCCTTCATTAGTAAAAACATCTTAAAACATTTTGTTACTGGGTACTTCCTGGGTAAAGTGTCTTCAACTGGATTGGGTCAGCTCTGGTGTGCTGCTTCTTACTTGACTTCCTTAGGTTTCCCTCTGGTTTCCAGAAGTTCCCGAAGCTAAGGTTGTCCTGCAGAAGCAAACTGGACTTTGGAGCCAGAAAGACCCAAACCTGAATCCATGCCCCTTTACTTATTATCTGTGTTTTAATGGGAAAGCTCCAATCTTTTGGAGTCTCTATTTCCTTATCTGTAGATGGGAATAATGTCTTCCAGCTCCTGAAGATTATATGAAATAATACCCGAAAAGTTTTTAAGTCACTCAATAAGACTCTGATTTTAGTATATGTGGATAACGTGAGTGAGATTACAGGAAGCCAAGAACCAACTACAGATGAAGACAAGCAGGGCACCCCACTTATGGCTAGAATTCTTGCTGTGTTGCCTTGGTGATGATGTGTGAGGTTGCAACTGGTATGGCAACTTCACACAACTTTAGTTTCTTTAGTGTAAGAAACTAAAGCCACCCAGAGTACTGTTTGTTTGTTTGTTGTTTGTTTTTGTTTTTTTGAGAGAGGTTTTTGCTATAGGGCATGTGTGCTCACCAGAAAGAGAGAGACACAGAGACAGAAAACGAGAAATCACCCCCCAGGGGAATGGCCACGCTGCAATCCCTTCTCCTCCATTCTCCTCTTGGGATCTTGGGCATGCATGCACACAGGAGTTTAAGCCACCGTGTCTGGACTCCAACTGCGGTCGACTACATTGGAGTACAGCGACAACCATTGTACCAACTGCTGGTCCGTGAAGACTGTCTTTTTAAAGTAAATGGATATTACTGCCCTGAATCTATTATTTTTTCCTGCAAGATCTTTAAAATTATATCAAAGGGAAATGCCTGTTTTTGTTTCATTCATTGATTTTGTTGTATTGTATGTTGTATGTCACCCTGATTAACAATGCATTTAATTTACAGTTGCGAAATCTTGAAATTAATGCCCATATTCACCTATCCAACTATATATATTGCTTTGGAATTCTTTATTTAATGTGCTATGTACCCTGTTTCTCAGTGTAGTATAGATAATTTTATAATTTGTTTTGAAGAAAAGTGAGTCATTTCACCTCATGCTACTATTAACAAAGTGGGTGGACCCAGTGACATTTTGAAGTAGTTTAGAAGGTCAACTGCATCATTATGAGTGTCTTGAGTTTTCTCTCCCACCATATGTCTTAGAAAAGTCTATATTTTATCTTCATTTTCAATAATTTTTTAAGATAAAATTCACATGACATAAAACTTACCATTAACCATTTTAAAGTTTACAATTCAGTGTTTAGTATAGTCACAGTGTTATGTAATTATCATATCTATTTAGTTAGAAGACATTTTCCTCACACTAAGGTCAACTTCATTTTTGAAAGCTGTTTTTTTTTTTTTTTTTCTGAGAAGAGAATATTAGGTTGATTTTTTTTCTTTCTGTACTTTAAAGATGTTGTTCTACTCTCTTTTTTAAAATTTAACTTAACTTAATTTTTTAGGTTTTTGCCATAAGATGTGAGTGCTCACCACAGAGAAGCAGAGATAGGAAAAGTGAGAAATGACCCCCCAGGGGGACGGCTGTGCCCCAATCCCTTCTCCTTCATTCTCCTCCTGGGATTTTAGGCATGTACGCACATGAGCCTGGTGTGATTTTCAAGCTGCCGGGTTCAGGAATCAAACTGCATTTGGCCATTTGGAAGTCCAGGGCCTTAGTCACTATGCCACCTGCTGGCTCACTCTGCTGTCTTTTGGCTTGCAGTAGGGAGAACATAGTTAACAACTTACCGTATATCTCAAATTAGCTAAAAATAACAAAAAAGATTCTGAATTTTCTTAACATAAGTAATGACAAATGCTTGAGATGAATGAGATACTAAGTACCTTGATTTAATCATTATGCATTGTATTCTTGAACTGAAAAGTCAATTTGCACCCCTTTAAAAATGTACAACTGTTGTATGCTAATTAAGAAATTATTTTAGGGCCAGCCTGTGGTGGTTAAAATTACTGGATTCTATGTGGCTTTCTCCATGGTTCTAGTCCTGGACCTTGCTGCTTGAAAAATACATGGGGTGCATGTTTGTGCATGCCCCAAATTCTGATATTAGAATGGAAGAGAGGTGATTATGGTATGGCCATCCTTCTTGTGGAGTAATTTCTTACTTTCCCTCTCTCTTTCTTTGGCAAGTGCATGTGCCCCACAGGAAAAGCCTGAAATATATATATATATATGTAATATCTATATTACATATTGTAATTATTAATGTAATTATTAATATAATAATATACTTATATTTTTAATTATAAAAGAGTATCATATGGCATATTACTAGCCCAAGAAAAGATCAAAATACAAAATATGACTTCTATCAAATGTATATTGCTCTCCCACCATAATAAAATTGATTGATCATAAGTTAGAGGACTGTTTGTACTTAAAAAAAAAATTTGGCATCCAATGAGATAAAATTATAAATACCTAACATGCAATAGATAAATGCAATATAACCCATAATAAGAGGAAAAACCAACCAACAGAAATAAACCCAGAAATGGCATGATGATAGATGACAGACAAGGACATTAACATGCTTTGTTTTGTTTTCTAAATATTGTTGTTGCAACTACAGTCCACATATTTAAGGTAGATCTTTTTTTACTAGTTTTTCTTTCATCTTTTTTTAAACTTTTTGTTTTTTATCATCTCTACCTCTCTTTTTTCTTTCCCTTCCTCTCTCTTTCTCTTCTCCCTTTCCACTCAAAAGAATGGACATAGGTGGAAAGAAGTGTCAAATTTGGCAATTTAATTTATTACTATGATTGCTTGGGAATCCAGAAAAAAATCTAACCATAAACATTCTATGTAACGGACATTTACTTACTGTGTTACTGCTATTTATTTATTTATTTGGAGAAGTTTTTGCTATAGGGCGTGTGCGCTCGCCAGACAGACAGAGAGAGACAGAGAGATAGAAAGTGAGAAATCACCCAGAGTGAGTTTAAGCCACCTGGTCTAGGATTCGAACCGTGGTCAACTACGTGGGAGTCCAGCGACATAGCCATTACGCTAACTGCTGGTCCCTATTTATTTATTATTTTTGAGCTATGCTGGAGGTGAGAGAGAGAAAAAACAAAACAAAACAAAACAAAACAAAAAACATGAGAAAGCTTCTCCACCTCCAGTGGTGATGGACACACCACATCCTTTATCCTCCATTCTCGAGATTTTGGTCATGCACACACCTGTTCCTGGTGTGTTTTTCAAGCTTCTGAGTCCAGGACTTGAACCATGCAGTCAACTATATGGGAATTAGCCACCTTAACCTTCATGTTCCTGCTACTGAATTCTTACAAAACTGAAATAGAACCAGATACTTTTGGTAAAACAGAATCAAATCATGTTAATTTTATATATTTTCAATCCACAGATTATCTTCATTTGGGAAATACCAATATCTTTTTGAAGAATGGAGTTGCGGGAACCAGCAGTTAGCGTAATGGCTATGTCGCTGGACTCCCACGTAGTCGACCGTGGTTCGTGTCCCGGACCTGGTGGCTTAAAACTCACACCGAGCACGTGTGCATGCGTGCCCAGGATCCCGAGAGGAGAATGGAGGAGAAGGGATTGCGGCGTGACCATCCCCCTTGGGGGGTGATTTCTCGCTTCTGTCTCTATGTCTTTCTCTGTCTGTCTGGCGAGCACATGCGCCCTATAGCGAAAAAAACCTCTCCAAAAAAGAAAAAAAGAATGGAGTTGCATGTGGCCCAGCCACAACCATGCATGCTGCTAAGATAGACTGTTCTGCAGGCAGGGACCACATGTGAGGAGGAACAGGTTTAGCTATTCCTCCAGTCTAATGGCTGGTTATAGTGGTGTGGTCCTATAATCCCACAACCTGGGAGGCCAAGGCAGGAGGATTACTACAGCATGACCTGTCTAAGGGGAAGAAGGAAATTTTGAATCCTCACAGAACTTTCCCTGGAGTGATAGCCATTTAGGTAGATGATCATTTTATGATCTATAGGAAAGAACTATGTGTAGGACCCTTCAGAGGCTGTCTGACAGAATAAATTATACATTTTTATTTGAAATATGCTTGTAGCTTCCCATTTCCTTTCCAGTTCTTCTCTTAGCTCTGCTACTAAAAGTTACAGGACCCACTTTATATCTGTTGGCCTAAGTATTTATTGAGTTTCTTAAGACAACCATTTTGTATTCTGAGTCTGAAATCATCTATTATTTTGTATTTAATCCCAGGGTAGTTCTCAGACTCCTGAGAAATTAATGCTAGCACATGAACATTAAATGTTTAATTCACTCTTATAAGTTTACCATGCACAAACTCTCCAATGGGATGACCATGATAAAGCCAAGGGTAGTGGATTCTTGTCTCAGGGTGGTGTCTCACACAAGAGTGAATAAAGTTGATGCATCAGCATTTATTATACAATTATGGAACTGTGATGTGGGCAAAAGCTGGAGCTTCTGACTCAACCAGGGAAGACTTCTTGGAAAAAGTGATGAGAAAGACACATTTAATAAATGTAAAGGAATAAAAGAATTAAGCAGGAAAAGAGTAGAGGAAGAAGACAATTTCTTATAAAGGAAAGATACATGCAGGGCCTAAAGAAAAGAGAAAAACAAACAAAAGCATGTTTTTTAAAAAAAGCGAAATGATAGAGGAATTTTAAGAGCAAAAGGAGAACAAGAAGGGATGGTGGTGACTGTGACTAAAGAATTAAGAGAATAAGACCATGAAAGATTTAGAATTAATAAAGGGTTTCAAACTTTATTCCATGGTCAGTGGTGAAGGCCTTTAAAAGATTCTAAGACAGTCTGAACTGACAGTATTTTTGCTTAAGGAAAGTCAGTATGTGGCAGTGAAGTATATATGAGCCAAAGCAGAGACCAAGATATCAACTACCAGACTGAAAAACCGATACGATCACCCAGATTTGGAGTAATGAGGATCTGGACAAAGCAGTTAATAGAAAGTCCAGAGACCAAATGAAAGGTTTAATGGCATGTTAAATAAAGTTCTCAAGACTGTTATTACTTGGATAAAGACTGAGAATAATGAAAGGATAGGTCCAGGTTTCTGATGTGGACATCTGCATAAGGAGAGGTACTAATATTCACTGGAACAGAAAACATAAAATAAGCAACCAACAGTGTTGTTGGTTTGGAGAATATAATGATGTGTTTGGTTTTGTATATGACACATTTGAATTGTTTATTGGGCCTATATGTGGGAATGTCCAGCAGGCAATAAATGCAGAGATCTATATGAATCCAGGAGGTTAGAAAATAGATTAAAAATCTATAGATGAAGCATAGGATCATGAATGTAGATGGGATTGCTTCAGATAGAATGTGTACAATGACAAGAGATTCTTGACCAAATTAATTTTCTAATGTTGAATGGTAATAAATAAAATCGAATTTACCAAAACCTAGCTGAAGTTATTCCTTACTTGAATTTCCTAGTTACAAAAAACAAAGAAACAAAAAACAAAACAAAAAACAAAACACAACAAAACCTTCGTTGGAATGTGGATAATCGTACTTCATTAGCTAACAAATTGTTTTCTTAATGGCATAATGAATTAGTAATAATCAGGAGTCGCTGAAAGGAATGAATGCAATTGGTGTATTTTATACAACAAAGTACATTTTTTTAGCTGGCAATTTGATATTGTGTGTTCAAATATCACTGTGTGTTTTAACTCCTAACTAATTTCTCTAATCAGTAGATCAAAAACTCTTAGGACAGTCGAGAAAGTCTTTTTACAAGCAAAATGAGAAATAGTGATTGTTTAAAAAAAATTGGAATAATAATAACAATCGGGAAAAAAATGAAAAGCTATTGGATGATGAAATGGGGATTTTAATGTCTTTGTATTGACTGATATGCATGATATTCCTTTTGGAAAAAATAAATGTAATACACTGTAAAGTTATATGTGATTCAATGTAATATAAACAAGATTATGATGATAAATAAATTAAGAAAAAAGCTCTTAGGACATAATGTAGGAATTAGTGTTGATAAATTTTCTCCATTCTCTTAACACGTTAAGTAAATACCTGTACTTCTGGCATCTAAAAAATGTTCACCATCACAAGGGAAAAAATGTTATAAAGCGTTCTTACTGGCAATTAAAGCCATCCAGTGTTTACTAGATTACTGCTGAATTCTAACCACAACTGTATCCTCTGTAGATAATGCTAGTTTTCCATTGTATAAGGGGAATATTTTAGTAGGACAGATGAATGTGGTTAAGACGTGGACATGGGGATGAAGGGAAGGACATACTGTTGGTGTTACTGTTACCCAATTTTCAGCTGAATAAACTGCTTTGTTCAACAGCTGTTCTATCCATGTTGCTTTTTCTCATGATTCTATTTTTTTCTTCCTATTTTGTCTCATTAAAGACCAATGAAAACAAAATTCAAAAATTTAAGCTATAGAACTTAAATCTTGTAGTAACTAGTATAGGAAAGTTGTTGAACCTAATAAAAACATTCAGACACAGACAATTGACTATGGTTGTTATCAGGTTCCTAGAATTGCATTTATAAAGACTCACAAATAGGGTGACTGGAAATGATAGAAATTTATTTTTGCACAATTCTGGAGATGAGAAGTGTATTATGACGTCGTCATGGCTACGTGCCCACTGAAACATCTTAGGGAAGATCTTTGCTATTTCTAGCTTTTGGGAATCACAGGTATTCTTTGACTTGTAGATGAATCACTATCATCTCTGCCTCCTTGGTCATATAGCATCTCCTAAGAGTGTCTTCATGTTGTGTTTGCTTCTCTCTGTGTTTCTGTGTCCAAATTCCCTTCTTATAAGGACACCAGATATATTGGACTAGGATTTACCTTAATATCTCATCTTAACTTGATTACACATGTAAAGACCCTATTTCCACATCACACATACCAGAAATTAGTGCTTCAACATATTTTGGAAGGAATACAATTTAGCCTGTAACAATGATCCCTTGACAAAGATCAATTAGATTTTCTACAATCAGAAGATGAATAATTGGTGACATAAAATGTAATAGTTTTACTTGCTTCTATAATGTCACAAGAAAAGACAAAGAACCTGTCAGTCTCCAAGAAGAGATTTTTTTCATCAGAAGCTATTGGAAGGTATTTTTTAATGATAAGATTCAGAGTTTCAGGACAATATTATTAACAGATAGTTTACCTTTTCATTAGTCAGATGCATAGAATTCCCTTTGGATAATCATTGATGATAATATTCTTATAAAATATTTGAACAAATTAAAAGCTTGTACAATATTAAAAATATTATTAATTTAGAAAGAGAAACTTATGGGACCAGGAGATAATAAAATGGTTATATTGCTGGACTCTCACACAGTCAATTACAGTTCAAGTCCCAGATACAAAACTTAAAACATACCATACATATATATATGTATGCCCAAGATCTCAAGAGGAGAATGGAGAAGGGATTGCAACATAAACATCCACCCTGGGCGTTGATTTCTTGCTTTCTGCCTTTCTGTCTCTCCAATGAGTGTACATGTATAAAAATATATAAACCTTTCAACTAGATTATATATATTCAATGAAGACAGCGGCAATTTCTGACTTGATGATTTTTGAAGACCTAGCATTTAGCTCTCAGCCTTGCACAACTATAGGCTTAATTGAAAAGCAAATAAGTAAGTGAATGTACATGAGTATGCAAGAAATAATGAGAGATAGTGAAGGAGAAGAAGAAAGTATGGTGTGGCTGGAGTATGAAGTGGAATCATTAGGTTGTGTTTCTGAGAACAGTAGAAGAGATGAAGTTTGTGGAAGTCCTTGCACCTGATATTCATTCCATCAAATGAAAATATGACTGGACACTTTTCTGACCCTATGAAATGATTTAATGTTGCATAATAATCATCTGCTTGCTGATGTCTTAGTTTTAGAGGTTAAGATTAATCCCCTATCATTTTTTGTTTGAAAATTACCTATATATAAATCCAAGGTAGTAGAGTTTTATTTTAAAGAATTATTTATTTAATTTTATTTATTCATTCATTTATTTTAATTTGACCACATAGAGGCATACCTAGGGAGAAAGGGAAAGTGAGAAGGCAAGCCACCAGGTCCGGGACTCGAACTGCGGTTGGCCATGTGGGAGTGTGTGCCCATCACCTTAACCACTATGCCACCTGCTGGCCCTGGTAGAGTTTTTAAAAGTATTGGCATATGTGTGTATGTATGCTGAAAAAAGATATCACTACCAAAGTACCACTTATATTATGTAGCTTGTCATGTGTGAAGTAGATGATATTATTCCCAAGTCCTATCAATTAAAAAATGCCAACAAGCCTTATTGATATCACTGACATTGTTACTATAAAACACGATGGTGATTTTTATAACTATAATTGTCTCGAAGTCTTAAGAGTAGTGTAACTTGTTTAAGAATACTATGGTGATGTGACTTACAGATGGTAGTCCTGTAAGTTGGCAGTAAGGTTCTGAAGTTATCTAAAGTACGCCTTCTGGTGTGATTTCTAGAGAAAGACTACCACTAGTTATCATTTTCTTAGCTTCCATAATCTTGACTTAAGAAACTTGGTGTTTCTTACTACAATTTTTGAGGAAACTGTGAGATTTTAGTCTACTTGATGTAGGTTTAGGAGTCAAGTTGTGAATAGAAATTTATGTCTGTGTAAAATGCGCTACTGAATAAAATTTAAAAGAGTGCCTCATGACAGGATCTGTTCATAAAGAGGAGAAATTTTCTGTCTTAAATCTTAACAATAGCAAAATAGTATTCACGGAAAAAACTCAAATGCACACAACTTTTGTTGAACTGATGTCATTAAAAGACCCCAGAACAGTTTGTGCAGTTCCACCCTTCCCCATGAAACATTCTTGGATTTTCCAGTAGATGATGTTAATCAAAATCTCTTTGCATTTTCAGGCTCATTATTGGAGACATTCCACACTTGGGCATGATTTAAATTTCCATAAAAATGCAATGAATCTGGAGCTGGCATTAAAATGTTATTAAGGTGACAAGTTACGACCAGTGCCTTCTTGGATGGCATTGGTTGAAAGGGTTTCCCATTTATTAAGCCTAGCAGAGGGCTTTCACGGCTGCTCATTAATCATCTCCCTTTCATTAAGATGTCATTTAAGATATAACAGGGCAAAAAAAAAAAATCTGTTGTTCCCTAACACTTTGCCTGAATGTCTCAGTCTTGGGTGGTTCAGAGTGATCTGTATATGGATTTGCTCCATTGATTCGTGTCTTCCTGCTTTCAACTTATTCTGAATGGCATAGTCACTGAGGTTGGAATTACCGAACAGTTGAGAGTCACAATTTCTCTAACATCTGAAGTTCAGGGTGGGGAGGTCCGAGAGTTAAGGAGCTCTGGGTGAAGTATGGGGTTGATTAAATTTCAGCATATATGCATGTTCCTTTACCTTAGGTGCCTCTATGGAAATAATAAACAAAAACTTTCTACACACCATGTCAATGCAAATAAATGTACACAGAATAGAAATAGATTCTAATGTCTGAGTTTTCTACTTTTTTGTATAGATATTCATTCATTAGTTTGCCACTTGCTTGTCTTTACTAGTAAGTAGCAGTGGTCTTTAATTATTTAAGAGTAATAATGAGAAATTAAAAGTCAGCAAAGTGTTTTAAAATGGAGATGGACAGGGACTAGCAGTTAGTGTAATGACTATGTCACTGGACTCCCATGTAGTCGATCGCAGTTTGAGTCCCAGACCTGGTGGCTTAAACTCATGCTGGGCGTGTATGCGTGCTTGCCCAAGATCCGGAGAGGAGAATGGAGGAGAAGGGATTGTGGTGTGGCCATCCTCCCTGGTGGGTGATTTCTCGCTTTCTGTCTTTCTGTCTCTCTCTGTCTTTCTGGCAAGTGCATGCACCCTGCAGGAAAAAAAACCTCTAAAACAAAACAAAACTGAGATTGACAATAGTACCTTCTCTTTCCTTTAAGGAACAGTAAAATATAGCTGTAATTTTATTTTATTCATAAGTCACTTCAGTTCAGGTGCCATAGACTTAGTATCAAAACTAACATCCTAGGTGAAGAGATTATATGACTAGATGTAATGGGTTACAAAGAAGAAAGGGCAGTTAGATTAAGGAATGAATGACAATAAAAACAAAAGATACCTTAAATACTGCAGTCATTTTTGGGGATGGTTGAGATAGTAAAGTCAATCAAAATATATACTAATGTATCCTCAACTCTATAATGTACATGATAAATCACAATAATAATAACAAACAAATACAAAGCACTGCAGAGAACATCTATGGCAGAGTATGTGTATAGCTGAAGAACACAATAGCATTTTTTAAATGAAAAAGCCAAAGATACAAAACTAATATTTGAGTGTGTGAAAGTGGAAAGATTGCTGGATTTCAGCACCTACTGATATGCTTGATAGAAAACATGCACATTACCTCAAAAAACTAAACACAGAATTACTGTATGATGCAGCAAGTCTACTCCAAGGTATATATCCAAAAGAAACAAAACAGGAACTAAAAGAGATACTGGCAGGGACCAGCAGATGGCATAATGGTTATATCACTGGATTCCCATGAAATCAACTGTGGTTCAAGTCCCGGACCTGGTAGCTTAAATCTCATACCAGATGTGTGTGTATGCACTCAAGATTCTGAGAGAAGAATGGTGGAGAAGGGACTGCAGCATGACCATCCCCCTGGGGGATGATTTATCACTTTCTGTCTCTGTCTCTCCAGTGAGCCCATGTGCCCTATAGCAAAAATCTCTCTCTAAAAAGAAAAAAAAAAAAAGAGATACTTGCATGCTGTAATATTTATAGGAACCAAAAGGTGGAAACAACCCAAGTAAGTGGATCAACACTATGTGGCATATATATGTGATAAAATAGTATTTAGTTATAAAAAGGAATAAAGTGCTCAAACATGTTTAACAATAATAAAGCTTGAAAACATTGTGCTAAGTGAAATTAGCATATGTGAAAGGACAAGAATTGTAAGATGGACGGGAACCAGCAGTTAGCGTAATGGCTATGTCGCTGGACTCCCACGTAGTCGACCGCGGTTTGCGTCCCGGACCTGGTGGCTTAGAACTCACGCTGGGCGCGTGTGCATGCGTGCCCAAGATTCCAAGAGGAGAATGGAGGAGAAGGGATTGCGGCATGACCATCCCCCCTGGGGGGTGTTTTCTCGCTTTCTGTCTCTAGGCCTCTCTCTGTCTGTCTGGCGAGCGCACGCACCCTATAGCAAAAACCTCTCCAAAAAAAAAAAGAATTGTAAGATGGCACTTACATGAAATATTTAGATTAGGCAAATTCACGGAGAAAGGAGATAGACTGATAGATTAGAGGTAACCAACGACTGTGAGTGGTGGGCAATGTGGTTATTGCTTCGTGGGAGATCATATCTGTTTGGGGGAAATGGAAAGTTTTGGAAATATACTGTGTCATGGCTGCACAATATTATGAATATAATTAATACCACTGAATTATACACTTAAAAATACTTAAGATGAAAAAAATTATGTTAAGTATATAATGTTTTTAAAATATGGGCATGCCAATTAATTTTTAATAGATCAGAATATATGAAAGAGATAACTTGTGTCTTAGCATATCATAATGACATACATTTGTATGATGACTTGACTGTCTTTCAGAAAATTTAAAGTATCTTTAGATACTGGTGTGCTGAGGATTATACAAACCAAAATTTTATGATTTCAAGGTGAGTTTGCAAGCATCACTGAATCATCATTTTTGCTGTAAAGCAGTCTTATGAAATATGATCATGACAGTCTAAGGAAGTGCAGGTTATTCTGCTGGAGAGAGAGGTCACGTGGCAAGGCCTAGGATGTGGTTGGAGGAGAGTGAAGAGACATAATATGGAGGGAGGGAGAGAGAGAGAGAAGAAAAATCGAGTCGGTCTGAGATAATGGACTCAATAATCCTGCAGAATCATAAATATATAAAAAAATATAAAAAAATGTTTTTACCTGCAAAGTTTTACTCTATTATACAAGAAATTGATTGTTGAAAGTGATACATTCACACATTTATTCACACCACAAATAGCTGTTGGGTCTAGAGAGCCTAACAGTAGTTGTAATTCTGACACGTTTGTACCAAACCTTTACTGATGAAGACCTTCACATGCACATGGTTCTTCTATTCTCTTTTCCTTACCTTCCTTCATGAACTCATGTCCGTCAAGCTTTGATTCAAGGCTCTTGGCTGAAATTTCCCAACTTATAAATTAAAGTCCTTGACCTTTGCTGGTACTCCTGCTCCGAACCCTTAAAAGATAGGTATAAATATACTGTTACTAGATTTTGTGTATTTAAAATATAACTTATTTTTTTATTTTGACCTTTCCTTTTCAATGTCAAGTACATTTTCACACCTTCTGCTTTCTCCCGAAACATGTCAGAAATATATCTCTTCTTTTCTCCTTCCTGTCTTCTCCAAGTGGTATAGCATGGAGTTTAGATATGTGTAAGTGGTCTGGAAAGGACATGGTGAGAATATTGATCCACATTAATGAGCTCAACTATCTTAATTTCGTGTACAGTGCTACACTAATTTTTTTTATCGTAATGTACTCTGGTATTTTTGTAAGTGGAAACAATGGGAAATGCATTATAGTATGAAAAACTGTATAAAGTAAATATGTATGCATATGTGCACAAATATATCAAAGAATATAAAAATCTAAGAGAAAAATCATATATTTACTAGATACATTTCTGAGATTCCTGGTTTATATTCACTTTATAGTTCTATTAGTGAACCATGTCATGATTTATAGTTCACTAGACTCCGATGATGATATATAAATACTTATCGAAGTTTCTTTTGAAAATGGCTACATTTTGAGCAATGCACATTATTAACATGATTTGTATGTGAGAAGCAATTTCATCAGTAAATATGGTGATGTGAATAGTGTTCGCGGTTCGGGGTATTATTAAAAGCTAAGTCTTTTCCTACTGAGATTCCATTAAATCTTCAGTATGATATACAGATTGTGCCAATATGTAATGATAAGTATCATTAGTCAAATGGCGAATTTGAGTTTCATCTGAAGTATCTTAAAAATGTTTAACACCTTTGGTAGTTATTCCCTGCCCCTGCTCCACACCCCCACACACTTTATCTACCTGGAATCCAACCAGAAGACCATTGAGAGATTGGAAGAAGGTGAGCATTATCATATAAAATAATCATAATCGTCACTTACAGACTATAGTTGTGTGCTGGCACATTGATGTTTCCATCAGTGATGACATATTTATGACAGTGGTCCCAAGATAAGCAGATAGCCTAGGGGATCAGGAGGCTATACCATCTAGGTTTGTGTAAGGACACTCTACAATGTTTGCACAATGACGAAATGCATTTCCCGGAACATACAACAGCCGTAAGTGATGCACAAATGTATTTTACTTCTAAAGTGATTTCAATAGTAAACACGTATATGAGATATAACCAGTTAGAAATTTTCTAATTTGTTCAGAGTCTGTACTCCAAAGCACATAATTTTTAAATAATAGTATTGGATTGTCAGAAAGTCATGACTTTTTTTTAAATGTTTTTCTATGAAAAATGTGTCATGACTTTTCCAAGCCAATATTTTGTCAAGACTTAAGTAGAGATAGAGTGAGGAATCCTAAGCATATATGTTCAGGAACAAAGTATCACAATTTTGTCCTAATATAAACTAAACTCAGTTTAGTATGAAAGAGGCAGAAGTGCAAAGCTATGTGCAAAAATTAAAACTTAAGATAATGAACAATCATTTGTAAGTAACAGATTTTTAGACAGGTTTTTGCTATAAGGCACAGGTGCTCACTGCAGACAGAGAAAGTGAGAAATCACCCCTGGGCGGGGGATGGCCACCCTACAGTCTCTTCACCATTCTTCTTTCGGGATCTTGGGCACACATACACACTCCCCTGGCATGAGTTTTAAGCCATTGAGTATGGACTCAAACCACAGTCGCCTATATAGGAGTCCAACAATGTTACCATTACACCATCTGCGGGTCCCGCGCTATATAACTTCTTAAAAAAAATCGCAGGACCGCAGATGGCATAATGGTTACAGTGCTGAACTCCCATGTAGTCAACTGCAGTTTGAATCTCAAACCTGGTGGCTTAAATCTCACAGGAGGCACGTGTGCATGCGTGCCTAAGATCTCAAGAGGAAAACGGAGGAGAAGGGATTGTGGCATGGCCATCATCCGGGGGGCGGGGGTGGTGGTGGTGGTGGTGGTGGTGGTGGTTATTTCTTGCTTTCTGTCTCTATATCTCTTTGTTTCTCTGATGAGCACATGCACCCTGTAGAAAAAAAATCTTTTTCTCTCTAAAAAGAAAAAGTTATATAGGTAACCAGAAGATGGAAATGCTTCTTTTTTGAAGGAAAAGTAAAACTTGAGATTGATAATTCTAGAGTTTAGATGTTTATGTTCAGGTTCTAGTTTTAAGTACCTAATGATTTCATGAAAGTAGCATATTTTGTTAAATTTGGTTTACTTAGTTTCTTATCCAGTGAGTTTTCTCAACATACATTATACTGTGTTCTTTTCCAAACACCAGGTAGCTGTGCTAGTTACAAACACGAGAGGACATGGCCTACTCATGCTTTGCAATTGCTGTGGATTTATATGTGACTATTCTTATTTATCACTCATTTAAAAGATAAAAATAGAATAAAATTTTTTCCCATATCGTAATTCTTATTCATCATTTCAGTTTTCTTTTCTGTCCAGGTAATCACTGGTACACCTTGGTTTGAAACAATAGCAAGAAAAACCCATGTTTTTATCCCTAAATAACTAAAAATTTTATAAAACATCATTCTTCACTACCTCTTCTCCCAATCAGTTCATATGGGAAAATATTATGTAAAACAAAATCTGCATGCAGAATATACCAGACCCTGTGCCATGACTTCTGCTCTCCATGATGAGTTGGAAGACACAGGAAATCCTTGACTGATTAACTGCTGCTTTTCCCCCTGAAATTCATTTGCTCACTACCCAATATGCAAAGAAAATTCTTCAGCTGGTCTTATGTAATCAGATTGTGGATTAAGAAATAGGAATTCAATTTCTGTATTTTCTTAAGAAACAAACCAAAATTGAAAAAACAAAGCCAAATCATCATACTGCTTTAGTTTTTCACTCTGTATGAGTTAACATTTTTGCATGGTAGACTCTAATATAAATAATTTAGTTACCTACTTAAGTGCTAAACTGGAGGCCGTCATGTAGTCTCATATACTTGTTTTCTCTTGATTTTTGATGTTTTTGCATACACTTTTTTCCCCCTCAATTTTTAATGTTTTTACATTAGTAGCAAAGATTAAGGGATAAGATTTACAGCAAATTCTCTATCTTTGAATGTGGCTCATATGTTTTTATGAAAAAAATTAAAGACAGAATATTTAAAATCCTAAAGTGGTTTTCATGGTAGATTTAAGGATGTAGAGATTACTATACTCAGAAGTTTATCAGATAACTATAATGGGGGAATTGGTACATAATAATCCCATGTAGTAAACAATAATAAACACAGAAAAAAATAAATTTATGACCTGTTTTTTGGTATTTATAATGGGGACCTGTGCTTTTTACCTGAGAACAATTCCCTTTGTATGGTGGTACAAGTCAGCTTAAGAGATAGAGAAAGACTCTTAAGACCCTTAAGAGTACTTGAAGGGCTAGGGAGATACCTTGCACTTGCTGCATATCTACCCTAATAGAGCATAAACAAAGACTGTGGAAGTCTACACCAACTCCTTCAGAAACTGTAATGCCTATTAGAACTGGGACCAGCAGTTGCTATAATGGCTATGTTGCTGGACTCCTATGTAGTCGACTGTGGTTGGAGTCCAGGACTTAGACTGTGGAAGTCTACACCAACTCCTTCAGAAACTGTAATGCCTATTAGAACTGGGACCAGCAGTTGCTATAATGGCTATGTTGCTGGACTCCTATGTAGTCGACTGTGGTTCGAGTCCAGGACTTAGTGGCTTAAACTCACGCCGGGCATGTGTGTGTGCATGCACAAGATCCTGAGAGGAGAATGGAGGAGGAGGGATTGCAGCATGACCATCCCCTCTGGAGAGTGATTTCTCGCTTTCTGTCTCTTTCTGTCTTTCTGGCGAGCGCACACGCCCTATAGCAAAAACCTCTCCAAAAAAAAACAATAACAAAAACACAAACAAACAAAAAACCAAATGCTTATTAGAACTAAGTATTTTCAGAGGAAGGTAAAAGCATCTGGAATTTCTTTCACATATTCACAGTGTCCATTATACAAAAAATATCATAGATACTAAAACATACTAAATAACGTGAAGAAAATGTGACAACAAAAGTGGTTAATTTAAAACAGACTTCAAGATGCCCTTGATTTTGAAATTAGCAAGCAAAAATTTTGAAACAACTATTATAATGATATTCAATTATTTGAATAAAAAAAGAATTGTAGAGTGAACAGACAGAATCTCAGAGCAGCAATGAAAATGATCATAAAAAGACTAAATGGGGAACCAGCAGATAATGTAATGGTTATGTTGCTGGACTCTCACATAATCAACCATAGTTGGAGTACCAGACCCAGTGACCTGAACTCACGCTGGGTGTGTGTGCCTGCATGCCCAAGATTCCAAGAGGAGAATGGAGGAGAAGGAATTGTGACATGACCATCTCCCCTAGGGGGTGATTTCTCACTTTTTGTCTCTCTGGAGAGACAAATATTATATTAATATTATATTAATAGATTAATAATACAGTAAATATTATATTAATGTTATGTTGACATAATAATTAGATTAATGTATTGATATATTGATCACTGGATTAATTTAATAGAAGATTGGAAATAGAAGAAGAAACAGTCATTGAATTTGACGACAAATCAAGAGAGGATTTGTTTTTTCCTTTCTTTTTAAAATTTACATCCCATCATTGTGCATCTCTACAGCTCAAATTATGGCTTTTCAAAGTATGCATGTAGTACATGCCAATCAAATCAAGAATATTACCACATGCATCACTTGCAATAGAGAACTTCACATTTTGTTGTCTGTTAAGAGTTTCTTCCCTTAGTCCCTCCCACTGAACCTCTAGTACCCACTCCCACTCCCTTACAGTCTCTGGTGTCTACACATATCCTCCCTACTATCGTATTGGTGGATCTTTCAATATCTTTCATAGAGTGCAGACATTTGGTAATATTTAGTAGGAATATACAGTGTGCATTTTTCAAAGACTGCTTATTTTGCTTAGTATTGTATCTTTTGTATTCATCCACTTTGAATCAAATAACAGGATCTCATTGTTTCTTAAGGCTGTGTAGTATTCCATGGTATTTATGTGCCACAGTTTTTCAATCTAGTTATCAGTGGTTGAGCACTTTGTTTAATTCCATGTCTTAGTAAGTGTAATTAGTGCTGCAGTAAACATGGATGTACAAGTGTCTTTCTGACTGTGTGTATCTTATCCTTTCAGTCAAAGAGTGGGGTTACTAAGAAAAATGAGAGTTCTATTTTTGCTTTTTTGAAGAACATCCATATTGTTTTCTGAAGTGGTTGTATTAACTTACTTTCCCACCAACAGTGTGGGAAACAGTATTTCTCTTACCACAGCCTTGCCAATTCTTGTCATTCTTGATTTTTTTGATCATAGGCATTCTGACTGGGATTAAATGGTACCTCATTGTGGTTTTGATTTGCATTTCCTTTATGGTAAGAGACAAAGAACTTTTCTACATATGCATTTTGGCCTTTCACATCTCTTCCTGAGAGAGTAGTCTGTTCAGTTTATTTGCCCATTTTTAATTAGATTATTTTGTTGTTGCTTTGAGTGAGCAGTTTGAGTTCCCTATGTATGGTGATTCTCAGTCCCATGTCTGAACCATAATTTCCAATTATTTTTTCCCATTCTGTGGGTTGTTTCTTTACTCTAACTGGTTCCTTTGCTATATAGAAACATTTTAGCGTGATATAATCCCACATGCCTATTTATGGTATTATTGTCTGTGCTTTAAGGGATTTATTTAAGAAATCTTTGACTACTCCAACCTCTTCAAGTATTTTCTGTTTCCTATAAGTATTTTTATAGTTTTAAGCTTTACATTTAAGTCTTTGATCCATTTTGCACTGACTTTTTTCTTGTTTTTTTTTTTTTGTTTTGTTTTGTTTTGCTTTGTTTGTGTGTGTGTGTTGATTTTATTTTTTATTAATTATGAGAAATAAATGTCCAGTTTCATTTTTTACAGTTGGACATCCAGTTCTTCCAGCACCATTTGCTAAAAAAATTTTCTTTTTTCCACTGCATTGACTTGTACTTTTTGCCAAAGATAGTCATCTATATGATTTAGGTTTTTTTTGACTGTCTAAAATTAAAAAAGAAAAAATAGACACAAGAGAGATTTTCTAATGTGAACAAAAAAAGGAAGCAGATTGAATAAAAGGACATAATATTTGCATTTTGAAAATATGGAATTGGATAGAGAGTGTGTAGTTAGACTATCAGAATAAGGTACAAAAATATATGAAATAATATTTCCATAATTTAGCAAAAATTATATATATAAGAATTTATTAGTTATGATTGGGTATAGTTTGTCCCCTTAAAGTTCATCTTTTGGAATTTGGCTCTCAGTGTAAAAGAATTAGGCAGTGATAACTGGTGGGCAGAGACAGGATGCTGTAGTTTAAGAGTGGACCTGGTGGGTGGTGACTGGCTTACAGAAGCATCACTCCCAAGAATGGATTAATGTCTCCTGAGACCCAGTGGTTTCAGTTCTCCTGACAAGACCTTAGTTCTTAGAGTGAACTGTTTTAAAAGGAAGATGACTACCTCAGGTCTCTCCTTGCATGTGCTTGTCCTCCTTTCTGCTTCTGTTGGCCCTCTTGTAGCTGGCTTGATAACAGACACATACCTCTGGACTTTCTAGCCATCAGATCATGAATCAAATAATCCTCTATTTCTTTATCAATCAGTAATCTCAAATAGTTCTGTTACCAATGGAAGAATGCGCTAAAACAATCCCCAAGCAAGATGAATACAAGGAAAAGAAAACATGAACCCTCCAAAACCATACCTCGACACATCATAGTAAAACTACTGACAGCCAGCTATAAAAAGGAAGATCTTAGAAGAATGGTATGTTACATAGTGAGGAATAATTATATAAATGATAACTAGAAATAATGGCAACTCAAAAGAGCTAAAAGACAAGCAATGGTAACCATACCTGATGCCCTAATCCTATAAAAAAGAGACTACAATAAATATGTTTTAGCTAAATGAAAGCTAAGATAATGTTGTATACAAAATGCCAAAGGTATTTTTTTTTTTAATTTGCAGATGTTTATTTTGCTATAGGGTGCATGTGCTCACCAGCAAGACAGAGAGAGACAGAGATAGAAAGCGAGAAATCACCCTCCAGGGGGGATTTCCATGCCACAATCCCTTCGCCTCCATTCTCCTCCGGGGATCTTGGGCACACATGTACATACACCCTGCATGAGTTTAAGCCACTGAGTCCGGTACTTGACTACATGGCAGTCGAGTGACATAGCCATTACGCCAACTGCTGGTCCCCTAAAGGTATTCTTGAGATGGAAAGGAAATGATATATTGAAAGTCAGATCTACAAGCAATATTAAAAATCATCCAATACATATGAAAAATATAACAATTTTTGTTCTTATATTTTGTTTAAAAGTTATATTCTTACTTAAAGCTGAAAACAATAGCATTTTGGGGTGGGGTTTATAACATATGGAAATATAAACAATAACTCAAAACGTATAAAGGACAAGTGTAGGTTACTGGGATTATACTGTTAATACATTTTCAGATGAGAAGTAGGAAATGAGAAGTAAAAAGTATGAATTGGTAAGACTTTTATGAACTTTAATAAGGAAATCAATGTAATATCAAGGAATAGTTTATTATACCAACAGAGAAAATAAAGAAGATCCTGAGAAAAGGTACCAAAAGGAAAGTATTTAATAAGATAGTAGATAGTAGACATAAACTTAATGACACCAGTTGGTACAAAAAGGCAGAGAAGTCAGAATGGATATAAAATAAGACTCAAATATATGTGGTCCACAACGATGTTTTCTAAAGATAAAGACACAAATACATATATGTAGTTGTTTTTTTTTTTATTTTTGAGAGGTTTTTGCTATCGGGCACATGCGCTCACCAGAAAGACAGAGACAGATAGACAGAAAACGAGAAATCACCCCCAGGAAGGATGGCCACGCCTCAATTTCTTCTCCTCCATTCTCCTCTCGGGATCTTGGGCACGCACGCACACTTGCCTAGTGTGAGTTTAAGCCACCGGGTCCAGGACTCAAATTGCGGTCGACTACATGGGAATCCAGAGACATAGTCATTACGCTAACTGCTGGTCCCAAGACACAAATATATTGACACTAAGGGTAGGTAAGGCATACGCCATCTAAACCACATATCTGAATAAGTGAAAATGGTTGGATTACTAGCAGATGATGTAGATTTTAAGACAAAGAGTACTACATGTAATAAAGCATCATATTTTATAGTGATAAAAGATACAGTTCATTGGAAGACAAAATTAATAACAGAACTCCAAAAAACTACAAATCAAAATTGATAGAACTAAGGAAGACATTGCATAGGAGGTAGCATATACTTCAACAAAGTTTGTTTTTCAGCAGAGCCCTATTAGAACATGACTGAAAATATTACAATAATGTTTTCCTATGTGGAAGATTGAACAAAGGGTGCATATATATTTTTTTCAAGATATTTTTCTAGGTATTACCTAAAAAATTATGCTATGTCTATGACCTCAGACTTTGAGAAAACTCTAACACATAATCCATGTATCGTTCTTTGATATTTCTGTGTGACCTGCTGTGAAGTTTTGAAGGTTAGCACTGGGGAGGTTGTGAGGTTGCATGTTTCTCCACAGAGGTAAAAAAGAAATATGCAATGGAGATTATCCTCAGCATTCCTCCAGCACACTGTCTCATTTAGAAGATTTCTTATTTTCTTTATTACTAAATTCTGTTTAGTTCTAACAAAAGTACTTTCAATTGGGTACGTTCTGGGTATATTCATTTTTCTTGAAGGATCGTAGGCAGTAAATACACTGGCAATGGTTTCTAGGCTCGCTGTTAAGAGCTGTGATTCAGGGAAACAATCAAGCCTTAATTTCAGAAGAAATAGGAAGATAAAATAACTTACTACATATAAAATATTTTAGGATGTGCCATGGTAGCTACGTTATTCATAGAAAGGTTCTCACTTTGAGTGATCTGAATATTATTTATGCTTTGAAAATATGCAGGGTATTATTTATTTTTTTTTGCTAACAAAATCTTAAATGCTTTTTTCAAATCCCAAAAGCACTTCCTACAGAGCTTTTAGTAATCAAGCACTGATTTAAAGGTTACAAGAGTGACTGTAAATCTGTTATTATGCCCTGTTCTGAGCTTCTTTAAAACCATGGCCGCTAGGCACTTAATTTGTTAGTGTAAATCGTGGTGAGTGGTAAAGGACTGTCAAGTCCTCAGTCTTCTTCTTTGATTTGAAATAGATCTATAATACTGACACACGCTTGATGCCACTACTGCTTAATAGAGACATGGTTCTTATTTTGTCAAAATTAAATTTCTAGTAACTAATTGTTTTCCTTTCCATGGGATTCCCTGACAGATCTGTGTATAACAGAATTTGTGGGAATATCTAAGAAGCAATAAAATCTAATTGCTATTTCAGTGGCATCATTACTTTTCTCTAGATGTACAACTATATGTTGATAAATCCGACTTTACTTGCAAACAAAATTGCAAGAAGAACTTAAGAAGCTATAGGATTTTAAAATATTACCCCAAAGTATCTCATTTGCAAGACGAGTGTGTATATACAGTGTGCAGTATATATATATTAAATTTGTACTGGATTTAAAAAGTCAGAAGGTGTGTGTGCTTGCTGGAGAGGACGAGAGAGAGGAAAGAGAGAGAAATCACTGCCCTTCTCCCGCAGAGGGGATGATTATGCCACAATCCCTTCTCCTCTATTCTCTTCTCAGGATGAATTTCTTCATACTGGAGCCATGGATGTTAAATGAGACACTAGCTGTGGGATTTCTGAGGCTCACCATAGCAACAGAGTAAGGAGATACACTCACAAGGGGGATACTTTGTGAAACTAAGGTAGGGGTATGGGGGGGCGGTGGGGAGGATTATGGTTCATCTCGAAGACACCAAGTCTTGCCTAGGGCAGTTGCTTATGCTCAAATGCCAGCCACTGACTCTAGCTCAAAGGTAATATCAACATAAAGATGAAAGCCAACTTGTCATGGGCACGCACGTGAATAGACATTATTTCTTCCTACCCTCGTCCTCATCTCAATACTCAGCAATAAGTTTACAAAAGGATGATTGGGGAAATGAGGGGGTGAGTATAATACACCTTTACATCATGCTAGTTGGGCTATGAGTCTAGCCCATGTGATGTGTGTAAAGATTTTAATCAGAAATACTATGAATTCTAAAAATACATAGAAATACTTTTATGATAATTGATATGTTACTATTTCATAACTGAAAATGGCTGGACCTCAATGAAATTGTCCTGAGATTGCAGCAAGGAAGTTGTCTATATACTAGCAAAAGAACATTTGCCAATTTAGTTGGCTATGTTGTATAGGAAAGATAAACAATCTCAGTTTTATATACCAACAAACTGATACATATAATCCAAATTATGCATTTTATGCCATCCCAAATTTACCAGCTTGATGTGATGGTGCTTGTCCTTCAGGCTCAGATGACCAATATCTTTCCCAGGTGTTAGTCCATTCTAGATGCATGATTAAAATACATGATTTTGTGAGTGGAGGGACTTCTCTAAGCTAACAAATATGGTCGTTTCATAGTAATTATGGATTAGAGTTGATGGATGTGGGTACAATTTAAAATAAATGCTGGATTTTGACTTAAAGCCCATCACCAGCTACAGCTGTACAAAGTACATCAACTCACTTGCTTCTACAGCCCTCCACCAAATGCAGCTTCATTGCCACTTTATACTCACTGATATGGTTTTGATATAAATCTGCAAAAAGCATAATTATTATGGTCTCTGTGCAGTCAAACCTCTCTGCTAACATTTATTAGTATTAGTATCTCCAGTGTTGGTGTCACTGCCTCAGCTCCACCTCAGATCATAAGGCATTGGATTTTTATTGAGTGTGCAACCTAGATCTCTCACATGTGCAGTTCACAATAGGATTTGTGCTCCTATGAGACTTTAATGCTGTCACTGATCTGACAAGAGGCAGAGCTCTGGTGGCAATGCTAGCAATGGGGAGCAGCTGTAAATACAATGAAACTGCACTTACTTGCCCACAGCTCAGCTCCTGCTGTGTGGCTCAGGTTCCTAAGAGGCCATGGACCAATACTGGTTGGTTACCTGGGGGTTGGATGTAGCCAATCTGCAGCCCTTGTTGTTGTAAGCCACTAAGACTGTTTGTTACTGTAACCAAAGCTAACAAATACAGAAAATCAGATAATAGGTAGAATCAGTTCTAGAGAATTAATAAGTCTGCTTGATGGCGATTAGGTTCTAAGGAGAAATTATAAAGAATCTTAAGTTAGTATCGAGAACAACCACATGAATTCTGACCTTTGGGGAGGATAAAATGGTAAAGGGATTTAGATGACACTAGAATACAAAGTAAGAGGAAATGGAATGGCATTTTATAAATTTATTTATTAATAATTTTATGGAGTATCTTCAATCGATCAGGCATTGGACCAAGCACAAAAAAAGAAAAGTTATAGTGCTCAATTTTAAGAAATTCACAATCTAATAAACAGTGAGCAGCTAAAAATGCAAGATATCAAAACAGTATGCAAAAATATAAAGGAAGCACAGATAAGAAAAAAATTAAATTTGTTTGAGGGCTTGTGGAAGGCTTTCTAAGCAAGGTAATACCTGATTTGGGTTTCAGAAGACGAATAACATTTTTTTTTCTAGTAGGAAGGAAGATAGAAAGATTTTTTTAACACATACAGAAGAGGATATGTTATCTAGAATGAACTATTAATAAAAAACTCAAAAGTTCATGGAAATATGAAATTGAAATATGTATTTATTTTGGTGCAACAAATCTTTGAAGTTCATGCATAGTATTTCTCTAATATGCATTTCCATGAAATTTTTGAAGATCCTTAGCATGAGCTGGTAAGTTTGATTTGAGCATTAGGTGTTAGTGTGGAATGGTTGGTGCAAGAAGGTCAAAAGGAACAGTTAGGGGTCAAATCAAAGAGAGTCTTTTATGCCAAACTAAATAACTTGGCATTTACTCTGGGTAATAAAACTTCATTGGGAAAGGTTTTAATCAGGGGAGACAGAGGATCCTATTTTCATTTTAGTAAGCTCACTCTGGTAGCTCTTAAAAGGTCACTTGGAAAGGGCCAAGGTTAGAACCAGAGGAGATTAGTTAGGAAGTCCTTCAAATCATTTTTAGAATTGTTTCATTTAATAAAGTGGAATTACATTTTATGTATAACTTAAATTCTAAAATAGGGAGTGTGCAATTCAATATAATAAAAATGAGAAAAACTCTTCAGCTCACTTACATATTGCAGCACAGAGTCCAACAGAACCATTTATTGAGCCTCACTTTGAATAGGTCACTAGTTTGTTTTGTTTTGTGTTTTTGAGCTTTAAGTTCTTATCCTGGTGAAGTGTTTATGCTAAGGGAAGTACACTGGAATTGATAACAACTGAGAAAACAATCATTTATATTTCCACTGATTCTTTCAATGGAATCTATCTCTATTGAGAGGATCAAAGTTTCTCCCTCACTGCCAAAGTTTGAATATGACACCCCCCATTTATATGTCGAGCCATTATAACAAGACTAAGAGAGTGAAGATTTGATCCAATTATGGTGTTGAAAGATGAGGCCTTTGGGAGCAGATTAGATTATTAGGGCAAGGCCCTATGATTGAGTTCCTGTGGGTTTGTAAGGAGAGGAAATGAGACCACAGTAGAGAGATTGAAGAACAGCCACTCGCTCTCACCCTCATGATGGGCTGGGACTCAGCAAGACACCTACCAGACATGGTCCATGGACCTCAGACCTCTAGACCATAAGCTGAATAAAACTCTTTTGTAAAAATAATGATTACTTTATGAAACCTCTATTTTTATAAATATTCCAGTTTCAGATATATTCTATTATTAGCAACAAGACAGACTGGAGCACCCGTCTTTTAAATTCTTCTCTATTGTCTTCTGTCTATCCTTTTTAAAACTTATTTTTTTTTATTATCATCATAATCTTGTTTATATTACATTGGATTCCATATAACTTTACAGTGTATTACATTGCTTTTTCAAAAGGGAATGCCATGCATGTCAGTCAATACAGAGACATTAATCTCCCCACTTCATCATTCAATATTCAATGTTCTTCCCAATCATTATTATTATTATTCCAATTATTTTTAATCAGTCAATCACTATTTCTCATTTTGCTTGTAAAAAGTCTTTACCCACATGAAATACTTCTCAGACCAATCCAGCTGAGTATACTATACATGTCATCAACAGGTAATAAGCCATATCTGTTTCCCACTTACTCTCTATTTGTTCTCTTGCTATCTTTCTCTATCCTCTCTTCATCCCCCATTCCACACTGTCTTATTCTCATTAAGTACTTTCACTGCTTTTATGTCCTCCAATATTTCTCTCTCTACCATAGAGTGTGGATAGTCAGTATATATTAAGTGGATACATACAATGTCTTTTTTTCGTAGCCTGGCTTACTTCACTCAGCAATAGATCCTCCATATCGGATCGCTTTCTATGAAATGCCAGGGTCTTGTTATTTTTTTATGGCTGAGTAGTATTCCATCGAGTATATATGCCACACTTTTCCAATCCATTCATTTTTTGATAGCATATTTAGTTTAATAGGTATATGATATGACCCTGTAAGCATAAGAAGAAAACAACTTCTAATTTAGCTTGAATCTCTTTTAGCATAAGACAGTTTTCAAAAATGATCACAAATTAGCTTTGGGTTTTGATCTTGGAAACTTGGGGAGATATGTAGAATTGAAAGTCTTTGCTTTGCTCCAGCTTTTAATCTTTTTATTGGGGAAAAAATCTTACTCTCTTGATTCATAAACAGGATCCAAGCAAAGAAAGATTGCTTTACTCCTCAATTGTACTACTTCCTCTTTGTCTATGCATGAGAGCTCATAGTATTTAACAGTTTTTTTCCTCTAAAGTTTTTCTCCCTATTTCTTTCATGAATGTGAAAGTGAGAGAGAAACAGGCATCTCAAGAGGATCCTTAAACTACAAACCACCCGCGGCCTCAGCCTGCATGCACACCAGCCTTGTATGGGGAGACTCTGGGCAAGAAGATCATGGCCTCCTAAGCACACAGGTCCAGTTGCATTACTGCTGAGCCACTGTCTGGCCCCTTTACAATTTTGATGTGAATATTTTATCTTCTTTGAGTCATACAGCCATACTTTGTGGTAGATAGGTAAAAAGGCAGTGGGTAGGCTAAGGATGAGAGTGGTTAATGATGGAGTGGAAGCTAGAACCCATACCTAGTGACTAACTTCAGTGTTTTACAAACCAATGCTAGCCAGCCAATTACACTTGCACTACACACATGCTAGCCCTAGACGTTGGGCACCAGAAGCTCAGGATCTACTAACCGGTTTAATTAGATGAACCTTTGTGAAAACTAGGAGATGGTTCTCCTTAGAGAACGTGCATTTCTACATGAGTATAGCTTGCCTAGCAGGACTCAGTGGTGTGTGTGTGTGTGTGTGTGTGTGTGTGTGTGCACATTATGTGAGTTTTGTGTAATCAAAAAGTTTTCAGCTTCCTCCCTGGGGAGGCAGGCTGATCATTTTGCCAAGGGATGCCAGAGTGTTTCCAAACTGATCCCTTTTTGTTCTCAACACATCACAAAAATAAGCACAGAATTGCTCTTACTTTTGTTTCATATGCACTTCTTGTTGTGTCTAACAGGCTCTCCCACATCTGCTTTTGCTTTTTAAAGGGCCAGTAGTCATTTTTTAAAATATATTTAAGTGGAGTATAATAGCTTCCAAAAATGGATAAATGTAACTTTTGTCAAAAGGAGATAGAAATTAAGAGCCCGTCACTTTGACACAAACTGTTGTGAACACTCTTGTGGGTTAATCATTGAACTTTTTTCAGCAAATCACACCCCCTTCATTTTCTGTGAACATTTCTATGAACATCTATTGCCACGGGGCAGATTCTTGCTGTTTTCAAAGATTTAGTGTAATTCTGTGGATTTGGAAACATACTTTAAAGGCACCCACATCAAGTAGGGTTAGAAATATGTCACGAATGAGTTTGTTTCTTAAATTTTAAGAAAATTTGCTGGACTCCCACATGGAAGACCGTGGTTAAGAGTCCCAGAACTGGTGGCTTCAAACTTAAGCCATGCATGTGTGTGTGTGCAGTTGAAGATCCCAGGAGAATGGAGGAGAAGGGATTGTGGAGTGGCCATGCTCCTGGGGGCTGATTTCTTGCTTTTGTTCTCTCTGTCTCTCTGGTGAGCAAACATGCCCCTATAGCAAAAATACCCACCCCCACCCCCAACCGGTTAAGAGTCCCAGAACTGGTGGCTTCAAACTTAAGCCATGCATGTGTGTGTGTGCAGTTGAAGATCCCAGGAGAATGGAGGAGAAGGGATTGTGGAGTGGCCATGCTCCTGGGGGCTGATTTCTTGCTTTTGTTCTCTCTGTCTCTCTGGTGAGCAAACATGCCCCTATAGCAAAAATACCCCCCCCCACCCCTAACCCCACCAAAGAAAAGAGTCTGAAGGTTTCTCAAGCAGCAATCATGAATGAATAGTCCCAGGTATTCAAAATGATCTCACATATCCCAGCAGAAAATAATCATGTATTTTATTATATGTAGCAATTTTGAACAGATTGTTCTCAATTCTGGCTCCTGATAAGATACGAATTCTATAAAGATGACATAATAACTCAGTTTTGCTAAATTTAACTTTTTAAAAATAATTTTAGTCAAACTGTCCCTGCCCACTATAAAATCAGTATGACGTCAAAAGAAAAAATATTCAAAAAGAATATAAAACATGCCTGTATGTCCTACAGTAGTCAAATCTCAACAGAATGAGAAAGGCATCAAATCCATATCATTTCAGAAGCCAACTTTTCATTTTTGAATACTATGTATTTATTAGTATTTGGATGTCAGTAGTTTCTCTCTCTCTCTCTCTTTTTTCTTTTTCAGAGGTTTTTTTCTATAGGGCGTGTGCACTCACCAGAAAGATATAGAGACAGAAAGTGAGAAATCACGCCCCCGGGGGGAGGGCCATGCCACAGTCCCTTCTCCTCCATTCTCTTCTTGGGATCTTGGACTATATATATATTTATTTAAGGTTTTTTGTCATATAGCAGGCATACTCACCAGGGAGAGACAGAGAGAGACAGAAAGTGAGAAATTACCACTGGGGAAATGGCCATGCTGTAATCCCTTTTCCTGGGATTTTGGGCATGTATGCACACATACCCCATGTGTTCTTCAAGCTGTTGGGTCTGGGACTCAAATCATGCTTGGCTATGTGGGAGTCTAGTGCCTTAACTCCTATGTCACCTGCATATATATGTATATACTCTTGCCATATATGTGTATGTGTATATATATGTGTGTATATATACACATATATGGCAAGAGTAAGTGTATTTGCACAAAAAACAGTGAAAATGGTGTTGAGATATTACTCTATAAACCAGAGGAGGAAAATAAAAAGCACCTGCCTCTCTAGTTTTTTTGTTTTCTGACATTTAAAATGTTCTCACTATCCCCAGAATCATGACTTAGACAGTACAGGGCAAAGTTCTTATTTTGGGTTTTTAGTGATTTCTAGGTTACGAAGCTGCATCACTTGACCTATGAAAGACCAACAGCAGTTCGGTGAAGTTCCCTGGAAGTCTATTATAAGGATGTCACAGTTAGGCAAGAGAGAGTGAATGCAACATTAGCCTTAATAGTGGGGAGCTGTGGCTTGAAACAGATACCTTTCTGTGTTATCAGTACAGATAATTTACCCAAAGTTATGAAGCAATGAAAACTCCTTCAAGGTCAACAGCTGTAACAATAATCTGGTATGTTTTGATCTTGGTGTCTTTCCTATTCCAAGATCCCGGGGCCTTCTCTAGTTGGTTGGCAGATGGGAAGTGGGAAGGCAGGGTCTCATAATAAGGCTCTGCAGGCTGGGCCTGGACGTGGTCTGTGTTGTCGCTGCCCACATTTCACTCTCTAGGATGTTGACTCATGGCTGCGCTCACAGCAAAGGAGGCTGGGACATGCAGCTCATGAGGAGAAAAGCTGCTTGGTGCAGAAATAGCCAGGTACTTCCCCCATTACCTTTTTTATTTAAAACTAAATAAAGGCATGATGGTTAAGATGGCTGGATTCCTACATGGGAAATGTGGTTTGAGTCCCAGACCCAGGGGCTTGAAAATCACACTGGGTAAGTGTGCGTGCATCCCCAAAATCCCAAGAGGAGAATGAAGGAGAAGGGAGTGCAGCGTAGTGGCCCTCCTCCTTGGGAAATTGATTTCTATTGCTCTCTCTGTCTCTCTCCTCTCCAATGAGTGCATATGCTCTATGGCAAAACCTAAAATATAAATAAAAGACAAGAACTGAAATAACATAAATTCAGTTGGGAACAGTAGATGGCTTGATGGTTAAGATGCTGGATTCCCACATGACTAACTGTAGTATCATGTCCTAGATCTGGCGGCCTGAAAAATCAGGCTGAGCACATGTGCATATGTTCCAAGAAGAGAAAGGAGAAGAAGGGATTATGGCCTCGTCATCCCCCCTTGGAGATGATTTCTCACTTTCCCTCTCTCTGTCTCTCAATCTCTCTCTGTCTCTTTCCAGCAAGCACACACACCTATGGCAAATCCTTAAATAACAAAATATGAATTCGGTCTCTTCTGACTTACCTAGTTCATAACAGGTCACTCGGTCTCTGTGAGCTCCAGATGTCCCATCAGCAAAATAAAACCACTTTCCATTTAATTTGTCATGTTACGAAAAAGTCTGAGAAAAAACTGAAATCCACAGGAAAAAAGCATGCAATAAGGCACATAATATTAGTTCTCCGGTTGTGCACAGGTTATTCTGGGGTTAATTATCCAGAATCTCAGGTGATGCTGCTGGTTTCGCTGATTAGTATGCTATGATATCGTTGTACTTTATTCATTGATATGCTGAATTCTGTGGTTCTGATATGTTCATATATGTGTGACCTTTTTTTCAGTTGTGTATCTAGTTATAACTTGGTAGGAAAAAATAATCAGAGAAAAAAGAAAATTTAAAGTACAGTTATCTTTTTTTATAATTGAATAGGATTTTGAAAATAATACTAAATGAAATAAGACAGACTCTGAAAAAAACAAACACTGTATGCCTTCGCTATTTAGAAGAAGCTAAGAGATTCCATTATGGGGAAGTGGAGAGTGTAATGGTGGATACCAGGAGCTGGAGAGGAAAGGGGAGTAAAGAACGTTGATGACAATTCAATGTATAGTTCAAAATAACAAGCAGAACACATTGTGACTGTGTACAAAACAAAGTATTGATAAACGTCAAGGATATGGTGTCTATGTTTATTGCCCTGATTTGATTGTTATACATTATATAAATGCCTTGAAAAGAACCCTGCTGTACCCCACAAATATGTACAACCATTCTATGTAAGTTAGAGATTATAATATAAATTATTATAAAAATGCAAAGAGAGCTTTTTGTGTTAAAATTGTAAATAAAGAGTAGAGAAATAGCTAATTAAAATGTATTTTCAAATTTTTCAATTTTATCTATTTTTTATAAAGTAAAAGAGTTAAATGTGGCTTTTTTTTGGATCATTGTGTTTTTCCAGCAGAGAACTTTTCCATTCTTTTGTCTGTTAAATGTTTCTTCTCCTTGGCCTTACTTCCCACCCTCTACCACCCACTCCTCTCTCTTATAGTGTCTGGTATCTAGGCTAATTAAAATTCATTTAACTGTTTTTTGTCATAGTTAACTGTCCTTGCTGGAGAGAGATGGAGAGAGAAAGAAAGTGAAAAATCACACTCCCCCCCACACAGGGGGGTGGCCATGCCACCATTCCTTCTCCTTCATTTTCCTTCTGGGCTTTTGAGCATGCATGCACAAGTGCCTGTTAGGATTTTCAAGCAGCTGGGTCTAGGACTGGAACCACAGTAGTCCAAGGGGAATCCAACACTTTAAACACCGTGCCACCTACTGGCCCCCAAATATATTTAATTTTTAATTTTCCTGTATATTTAGAGAATTCATGTTATATGTTTAAAGAGTTCATGTTGTATGTTTGAGTTACTCAGTGAGAGAGTTTCTTTTCTGTAAAGTAAGCAACTATGGCAGTGAACCTCCAATTGGAAATGTAGGTTCACCACACCATGGGTTCAGAGCCTCTTCCCTTTGCATTTACTCTGTCATGAAATTGGATCAGATAATGGCTCAGGCATGGCTCTTTGGGTAATTGGGAAAGTCATCAGAATCAGAAATGTCCAGATGCTGGTGCTTCCACGAGGGCCAGAGTGAGCATCTGTCACTTCGTGAATCCTTTAGGAGAGACTCGATCTCTCTAGTCTCACTTCAGTCTTACCCAGGAATCAGCCAGACCCTCTCCTCAGGGAGCACGTGCATGGGGCTCTGGCAGAAGTGTGTTGTCTGGTTTCTGCTGAAGGGGACTCACTAGTGGAACTTGGATCTTCATCCAGCATCTCCTTGTTCTGATGGCCAAGTTCATAACTTCCTCCTCCTTTTCTTTCTGACAAAATCTCTTATGGTCTCCATCGTGGCTCTCAGGCATGGCTTGGTGCTTAAGGAACTTGTATTGCACTTGGGCAGTCAGTAAAAATGGTTCTCAGGAGCATCTCCTCTTGATATTTGGCAGCAGAAACATGGGTGTTTCACCCTTATTTTGGGTCCATTAGTACTGACATGGCTAGTCATTTTTAGACCCTAAAGAGCTAGTGGGATTAAACAAATGAGTTCCAATTTATGTAGATACAACTTATGCACTTGAATTTACCTCTCTGAGTTGATCTTTATTTTATTTTATGGTTATGCTTTCCAGAATCAGATCAGTCTGGCATCTCTAGAACAGACAACCACATCTTCCAGTCTCTCTCTCAGGATTAGTGCTCCCAAACCAGGTTTCAGCCAACATTGCTATTGTCTCCAAGTGTTAATGGGTACATACTGCCTTTGATCACTAGCCTCTGAAACAGAATTCTAGGATCAAATGCCTATGGGAAATACTGTATACTCTTCATTGCCTTTGTAGGATCACATTACACATTTGGCTGTTAAGTAATCAGATAAATCTTTGACCAAATATTTTTACTAATAGTTCTGTTGAACTTTTATTCTGTGTACTTATTTGAACATAGGACACATTTTAAAATAAAACACTTAAGAACAATGCTACTTGGAACCCACAGGTTTTTGTGGCTAGAAAGGGAGGATGATCCCCCTTTTGGTTCGGCTGTCATTAAAGATACTGAGAATTTGTAAGAGTATGATCTGAGTTTTTAAGGAGGAATCGTTATCTCAGGCAAGGTTTTTTTTTTTTTTTTCCTCTTAAAGTTTCTCTCTCTCTATTTCTCTCTCTCTCTCTCTCTCACACACACACACACACACACACACAGAGAGAGAGAGAGAGAGAGAGAGAGAGAGAGAGAGAGAGAGAGAGAGAGAGAGAGAGAGAGAGAGAGAGAGAGAGAGAGAGGAAGAAAGACAAAAACCTTCAACAGGGTCTCATGCTGCAATACTCCCTCCAGCCTTCCCAGACAGCAGGCACACTTGTGCTCTACAAGTGCAGGTTGACCAGGGAACCCAACCCTGATCTTCCACATGGCTTCAGCATCATAGGGTGGTATGCCACTGCTGCACCACGACAGCTGGTCTCAGGGGGATTTTCATATATGAAATAGTGCTCATGCAAAAAATTCTACAGAATACTGTTCTTCTGCCTCTTAGGTAGGTAGAATATTTGTGAAAATATCTATCCCTTTCTTCCAAGATTTATGTTCTCTATAAGGAAGATACATTAAGTATGGAGAAGTTCATGAGTTTTGGAATGTAAGAAAATAAGATCTTTATTCTATCCAGAGTAACTTACCCTCTTGTAGCTTCAATTTTATCATTAAAAAACAGGGGGTAGTAACACTGTTTGCTTGTTATTTTTTTTTAAAAAAAGAACTATGCAAAGTACAAAGTATAACGTAGAACTTTGTAATAAATGCCAATTTCCACACACAAGAAGTTCATTGCCCCTACCCCCAACACACACACTGTTAGGATAATAAATAGATAAATGATGTTCAGCTTCTTTTTGTGTCAAAAGGAAGAAAATCTGGTTGAATATTATGCTTAAATGCAAAGAGCAAATATGGTCCCTAGTGATGAAGTTTAAGTAAAAGTACCTTACTAGACTTCTGTGCAGTTATGTACTAGTTTCCTTAGCAGAGTCATTAAGGTGAATTTATATATATATAAAAATTGAAGCATATTTCTCCACAAAGCCTCAATATATTTTACTCAAACTCAGCTACCTGTTTCAAAAAATGAAGTAATGATAGAAAAATTTGGAGTTGGTAGTGGTGGTGGCAGTGGGTGTGACACTGGTAGAAAAATCTTTTGATCATTTGAATATTAAAAATACATTTGGTTTGGGACCATCAGTTAGCATAATGACTATGTCACTGAACTCCCAGCGGTTCAAGTCCCATGCCCGGTGCCTTAAACTCACACCGGTTGCATGTGCGTGCATGCCCGGGATCCCAAGAGGAGAAGGGATTCTGGCATGGCCATGCCTGGGGGGTGATTTCTCGCTTTCTGTCTCTCTGCTCTCTCTGTCTTTCTGGCGAGTACACACACCCTATAGCAAAAACCTCTCAAAAAAAAAAAAAAAAAGAAAAAGAAAAAGAAAAATACATTTGGTTTAAAGGGATCATGAAATATTTAAAACATCAGCAAAAATTAGATCTTCAAAGGCTAAGCCACCACTAGCAATTAGTAACCAATGAGCATTCAAGAGTGACGTCATTTTGAAAATGAGAGAGGGCTTACATGCTATCCTGCATGGATTATTCCCTGTAACAGAGGGGCTATGTGTAGTGATCCGATGGAGGTATATGCATTTTGAGTCAGGGCACTGGCACCAAGAGTGACTTTTTCAGTTTCAGAAATGCAAATTTATAATCGTATTTAACTCAGCTCTCAAGGCATTTATATTTCTCAGTAAAAGTCTTCACATGCTCCCAATTATACCATAAGGGAGTGTGAATTCCCAGAAACTGGACAGTAAATATTGGTTGGTAGATTTTAAATTTCTGTAACCTGATGGTTAAGCTAATTTAACACTGATTGGCAGTTTCCATTAGCGATGTAGTTTATTTAAATAATTTCTATATAATGAAAAAAGAAGATGGAAAAAATTAAAATGGTCTTCAAAATCAGTAACTTTTTACTTCTAAAAAGTAATAATTGCTACCTCATGGACAAATCAGCAAGAAAAATGAATGAGAAAAAAATGCTATTTTATAACTCAGAGGACTGATTGAATAATTCTGGTATTAATATTTAAGCAATCCAATGCACATTATGTGGAATATGAAGAAAACTAGGTTTTATAATTATGTGAGCTATTTTTGAATAAGCTGATGACCAATTAAAATTTGAAGTGATCTTAGTATTTTCTTTTAATTGTTTCTATTATATTGCCGGATTGATTTGGTAGAAATTTTTATATTGTTATTATATTAAATTAAAAAGTAGTCATTGTATATATCAATAGGGTATGGTATAATATTTTGGCACATGTATATAATGTGTAGTGATAAAATCAGGGTAATTATTGTACCTATCACCTTAAACGTTTATCATTTCTTTGTGTTAGGGACATTCAAAATCTTCTCTAAACGAAATATTATGCTACACTCATGTATGGAATTTGGTTTTAATCTGAAACCAAATGGTGGCATTTAGAAATAAGTGACTGAGTCTATCCAGAAAAGTGATATTAGGTCAGGAGTAGCACACCGTATTCCCATTATTTTTGTTTGTATTAGGGACTTGTACTAACTGTAAAGAACAATGGAACATCTTATACATTCAGTTTTGTGGGCATGCTCTTTGCATCCTCGGGAGTGCTTTGTTTGTTTATTTATTTATTTAGGCTTGTTTACTTATTTTTCCTCTCTCATGGCTCTCAGGTTTATGCGTGTTAATACAGGGGATAACTGACTCATTGACAAGTTGGTCATCCGTTTGGGATGAAGTTTCTCCTCTGTGCCTTGCTGTCAGCCATTGTCCCAGTGAAGGCCCTCAGCATCTCGCACCTGGCTCATAGGAACAGCTTCCAAACTGTTCTCCTGGACCTTCTTCATTCTCTTGTGGAGTCTGAGAAAACTGATTTTGAAATGCTTATCTGACTTTCATTTATTCCCTGGGTTAGCTCTTGGTGGCCTCCATAGACACACAGCAGTTTCCTTCTCAGAGCTTCTGTGATCTAGTCTTGGCTTCTGTTCTACCTCATGGCCTGAGTCTCATCACCTCCCTCCCCAGACTCCTGTCTTATCACCCTAACTTCTGGTAACCTTTTTTTTTTTGGAGAGGTTTTCGCTATAGGGTGCGTGCGCTCGCCAGACAGACAGAGAGAGACATAGAGACAGAAAGAGAGAAATCACCCCCCTGGGGGTATGGTCATGCCGCAATCCCTTCTCCTCCATTCTCCTCTCGGGATCTTGGGCATGCACACACACATGCCCAGCATGGGTTTTAAGCCACTGGGTCCGGGACTCGAACCACGGTCGACTACGTGGGAGTCCAGAGACATAGCCATTACGCTAACTGCTGGTTCCCAACCTTTTGAGTTCTTCAAGGAATTTTTATAGCTACTATTCCTGTGACTCAAATCCCATTCTTCACCCATTGAACTCCCACATACACGTGAAAGCCCAAATCGAATATCTCTTCCGTAGGCGAATAGATATCCCTCACTGCATGCTGCCTCCAGAACATACTGTAGTAACTATCTGCATGGTTATTTTCCTCCATTTACATGCCAGTCACCGCCACCAGCCTGCTTGTTTACTTGAAGACATGAAAAATAAAAATGGGAATGCATTATTCATTGTTGTATAGTCAGTAAATAACCTTGCAACTCAATACACAGACGTTGTTCATAAATATTTGATAAATCAACCGGTTTAGCTTGTATAGCATTTCAGATTTTGATACCTGCCCTATATTCAGTTATTACATATTAGAATAAGTCATGTTACATTTGAATCTGACTAATAAGTGACCTGACAAACTCTCAGTTTTATTGTCAGTCAGGTAACTCAGTAGGCAAATACAATTTTGAAACACTCGTCATGAATATTCATGACAGAACTCCAGTACCAACATGTAGAGAAGGAGAAAAAGAGCAATTAAAAACCCAGTAAGCCAATAATTCATAGAGGACACTTTGTATTATTAAAGTGTCTTTTTTAATGGTTTTGAGCTTCTGTTCAAATCTAATTCCATGTTTTCAGACAAAAATATTTAACCATAATAACAGCTGGCTTTGTTAAGTGTAAGTACTATTTGTTTATATAGGAACTTTGCATTAGCATCTTCATTAGGTAGAGGAATTTTAAAATATATTTGAATAAGCACATTGAAATAAACAACATATGCCATCCCTGGGTGTAACTTGTAGAATGGAAGGACTCGTTGTTGTTGGTTTTTGAGAGAGATTTTTACAATAGGGCATGAGTGCTCACAAGAGAGACAGAGAGACAGAAAATAAGAAATCATACCCAAGGTGGATGATCATGTCGCAATCCATTTCCTCCATTCTCCTCTCAGGATCTTGGACATCCACACACATGCTCCTGGCGTCAGTTTTAAGCTCCGGCTCAGGTTCTCAAGCCATGGTTGACCACGTGGAAGTCCAGCGTCTTAACCAAAATGCCACCTGCTGGCTGAGGAGGACTCACTTGTTCTACAAAGTTAGGTTAAAAGGCCCTGTGCAGAAATGTTGTTTTGTGAATTGAATTATTTTTCCTGAGACCCAGTTTTAGAGTAAAAGTCTGAGTATTTAATAAACATTCCTTTTATGACATGTTTAGTGTTCGTGGTTTAATTAATGTTTTCAATCTTTCACTGAGAATATTTAGTGCTTATTGTGTGGCAGCATGTATTAATTGTCAGCTATACTGGAAGATGCTTTTGTTCTGACAGTGGCTTTTTCCCAAAATAATTGAAATCATACTGGGGGCTTCACATTTTTTTTTTTTTGAGAGATTTTCACTGTAGGGCACGTGTGCTCGCCAGACAGACAGAGAGAGACATAGAGACAGAAAGCGAGAAATCACCCCCAGGGGGGATGGTCACGCCGCAATCCCTTCTCCTCCATTCTCCTCTTGGGATCTTGGGCACGCACGCACACGCGCCCGGCGTGAGTTTTAAGCCACCGGGTCCGGGACACGAACCGCGGTCGACTACGTGGGAGTCCAGTGACATAGCCATTACGCTAACTGCTGGTTCCCGGGGCTTCACATTTTTGTAAAAGATAGAATTAAAGAACTTGTCTTAGTTCTCTATTGCTTTGCTTATATAAATGCCTGAGCCTGGGTAATTTATAAAGAATTGAAGTTTATTTAACTCATAACCTGATGGCTGGACAGTTCAAAGGCATGAGATTGGTAACAGGCTATTTATTTCAGAATATGGCCAACAGAAGCAGAGCTGGTGGTCACATGGAGAGAGAGAGAGAAAAAGAGAGAGAGAGAGAGAGAACTGGGGCAGCCATCTTTTTATTACAACCTGCTCTTGTAAGAGCTAACCCCTTCTCATGGGAGTTAGAAATCAATGAGTCTTGTGAAACAATGGATCCATTTATGACAGTGGTGCCTTCATGATCCAATTAGCTCCACTAGGCCTCTTAAAGGGTCTCACCACTTCCCAATGCCTTTACATAGGGAACCAAATTTCAAATCATGAACCTCTGGGGGACAAACCATGATCTAAACCATAGCAAAGTTTATTTGGATGAAAAATATTTTGAAATTCTTCCATACTTTTTTCATACGTGGTTTTATGAACTTTTTGAAGACCCCTCCCTTGTAGCCTTACTATGCTCCTTTCAACTCCTTGAAAGCGTACAGGTCAGAGTAAAGTGAGGAAAGAGGTTTTTTAATATTTTTTCTTTCTTTTTGTAATATCTCTACTTTCCTAGTTTTGTGTAAATGAGTAATTAAACGTTATAGATTTTTAAAGTACTGCTTTATCTCCCCACTAGTAAAGAGAGTCTATAAATAAATATATTTCTTTGGAATGGCACTATGGTCCTGTTGATACTGCCTGTTGTGTGTGGACATTTTTATAACAACAAAGATCAGCTGTGTGGCAGGAGAATTCTCTGTTGAAGTTAAAAGGTATTTGATAGTGAACCCCTCAAAACCATGTGAATACACATACACACACACACACACACACACACACACACACACATACACCAAAGTTAGTGGTTTTGATGCAGTATAGAGCATTCTATGATGTTTTTGGATAAGACCTTTCTTTTTCTTTTTTTTTTTTTTTTGAGAGGTTTTTGCTATAGGGCGCGTGTCCTCGCCAGACAGACAGAGACAGAGAGACAGAAAGCGAGAAATCCCCACCCAGGGGGGATGGTCACGCCCCAATGCCTTCTCCTCCATTCTCCTCTCGGGATCTTGGGCATGCACGCACATGCGCCCGGCGTGAGTTTTTTAAGCCACTGTGTCCGGGATGCGAACCGCGGTCGACTACGTGGGAGTCCAGCGACATAGCCATTACGCTAACTGCTGGTTCCCAAGACCTTTCTTTTTAACTGCATATTTACTGTAACCACTTCATTTCTGGAAAAAAGAAAAAACAAAACAAAACAAAACAAAAAACAACAACAAAAAAGATATACACATATATTTCCTCTATAAGAAGACTAGATCACCCTCTTTACACTTTAACCTTGACTCTAAGAGCATCTCCTTCTGAGAGCAGGTCTTTGGTAGCTCTTTGCTAAGAAAGAATGACTGCATTGCACTAAGGCCAGGAGATTGCTGTGCGCTTATAGGAGAGCCGATGTGGCAAATGGATGGAAACAGCAAAATAACACTATTGCTAATCAGACCATCTCTTTGTCCCCATGTTTCTTCTATCACTTTTTCCTCCAAGTTTAAGTTTTTTTTTTTTTTTTTTTTTTTTGATATT
>NW_006159428.1:1532657-1547136 GCF_000334495.1 Tupaia belangeri chinensis
TTTTTTTTTTTTTTTTTTTTGAGATATTTTAGACATAGGATACAAGCGCTCCCCAGAAAGCGAAAAATCACCCCCCCAAGGGGGATGGCCACATTGCAATTCCTTCTCCCCCATTCTCCTCTCAGGATTTTGAGCAGGCAAACACATGCACTGGAGTGAGTTTCAAGCCTCTGCATCCAGGACTTGAACCACGGTCGGTCAGTCCAGCAACGTAACCGATGTAACCATTACACTATCTGCTGGTCCCTTATTTAAAACTTCTTTTAGATAACAGTTCTAACCCTAACAATGCATGATGTAATGCTTTCTTTTCTGAAGCTTAGACTGAAGTTTTGATATAACGTTTTATATATATATATATATTTGCTCTCCTTTTTTGTCCTTGCGTGTCTGATGTAAGAAAGAGGCGGGTTTAAAGCATAGGTGGTGTGTGGTCTGCCTTTCCGTCCATTAGCCACATCTGCTCTTCTGGAAGTGAAGTTCTTGGTGTCTAGGATGAGAGAGGAGCCCACTGGCCTTAATATAATGCTGTCATCCTCTTCCTTAGCAAATTCCCTTCTAAGTCCCAGGAAACTGCCAAGTGTCTGCTCTAGGAGTAGATGCTTTGAAGTTTTCTCAACGAAGAAATAAGACCCAATTATCTTTCTTTCTCTTTCTTTCCCTTTTTTGACATTTTCAAAACTTCAATTTAGTATATACAGTCTATAGAGCATCTCATCCCTGTCATCAAGGATTTTATAGCATTGAAAAAGGGAAAATAAAGGCCTTAAATATGTTTGCTAAATAAAATGGTCATGATGGGTTCTATGTGAGCCTGGGTCCAACAGGAGAAAGAAAATGAGAACTCATATAAAAATTGTAAAGGAAAAATTTAATATATTATATATCTATGTATATATATATCTACATAATAAAAGTATAAAAGTTACACATTGAATATTTTAGTTGTAAGAAGAGAATTAAGGGGAGAAAGAAAATTACAGGAAAAGAATTAAGGGTAAAAAGAAAGAAGCAACATATTTAAGGGACACAAAATTAGAAAATTATCTGTTGATGACAATGTACATGATGATATTGTTAAACGGACTAATATGCAGTGTATTCTGGGGAAGTTCATTTTGCATGCTATAATGACATACAGTGATTGAATGTGTAAAAATTAAAAGAAGTAAGGAAACTAAAGAACATAGGCATAGCACATACAAGGAGCGATTGCTAAACTTAGGGCTGAGACAGAACACCCAAGGGGGAGCCCTCATACTCACCTCACCCAGGATGAGATCTCGACCTTGAATAAAAATTTATCTTATACTTGAAAGTCACTAAGGGAGTAGATTGGAAGCACTTTCATAATAATAATAATAATAAACCTCTCAACAAATTATGTAATGAAGAAACTTAACTCACCACAATAAAGATCATATATGAAAAACCCACAGTTAACATCATACTCGATGATGAAAAAACAACAGCTTTCTCTCTAAGATCTGGAACAAGGCAAAGATACCCACTCTTTGCACTTATATTCAATACAGAACAGGAAGTCCTGTCTCGAGAAATTAGGAAAAAATTTAAAAGAAAAGAAAGGTCAGAGAAGTCAGAAAGGAAGAAGGAAAATTATCTGTTTGTTAATGACATGACTTTATCTGTAGAAAACTGTAAAGACTACACACACACACACACACACACAACCCTACACATGCACACACACAATCTATTAGAACTAATAAAGAAGTTCAGTGAAGTTGCAGGATACAAAGTCAACATTCAAGAATCACTAGTGCTCTCCCCACAAAAACATAACATACGTCTGAATAATGCAGATTTTGATTAGCTCAATTTAGGCACACCACATTGTATATAATTCGAAACATCATATCCTGCATCATAAATACATACAGTTTTATTCTTTATTTACAAATAAAAGTCATAGTAATGGCTAACAGGCATATGTGAAAAGGTGCTCCACATCTCTAATCCTCAGAGAAGGCAAATCAAGACCACAATGAGACGCCTATTCCTATCAGGTAGGAAGGCAATGATTAGTAAAGCAAAACAAAACAAACTAAGAGAGGATAACAAGTGTTGGCAAGGATGTAGAGAAAAAGAAGCCCTGTACAATGTTGGTGGATAGACGAGGTTGTTGGAAAGTCATGACATACTTTCCTATGTTTTTCTAGCCAAAAATGTGTCATGACTTTTCCAATAACCCAACAAATTAGTACGTCAATTAGAAAAACAATATGAAAAATAAAATTACCACATGATCTAGAAATAGTACCCCTAGGTATATAACCAAGAGATTTGAAATCAGGGTCTTCAAGAGATATATGCAGCCTCATACTAACAGCTGCATATTTCCAGTAGAAAAGACATGGACATAATATAAATGTCCATTCATATGGATAGATTTAAAAATTTTTTTGATACCTATTTACTTATTCTGAGAGAGAGCGAGTCCCCAGCAGGGTCCCTACTCCATGAGCCACCCCCCATCTCATCTAAGTCAGCCTGGATCACAGGTGCCTGATCACGTGCTTAGGTGATCTTAGGAAGCAACCCAGAAACTTCCCCAGTGGATCCAGTTGTGTTATGACTGTGTCACTATCTGGCCCTATAAGAAGTTTCTCAGTTGGGCATTCAAGGTAGAAATCATAGTGGAGTGGACAGGGAAAAGATAAGCATCTCCTTTAGAACATACTAAGAAATAAGGCATAACTCACGATGTATCTAAGTGAATGAAAGGGATGACCGAATTGATTAACAAACATGAATTCCAATGAAATGAACAATTCTTTTTAGATTGACCTATTCCCCACCTCAACTCCCCAGACAAGGTGCACTGGTATATGTCAACTGGGTTGTAAAGTAAAGTTCTAGTGAAAAGAAAAATAAATAGCCAGTCGGTGTTTATTCTTGAAAGTGACTCAGCCAACACTGAAAGATTGAATTTTCTCTGTACTAATCAGCAACATGGCTTAAATAGCTCTGTGTATTCAAAGAACAAAAATGTCACTGTATCTGGAAAGTGAAGGTAAATGCAATATGTTACTGGAAAGTGACATGGGCATTTTTAATCAGCATTTTTCCTTGAAGCAAAATGTTTTTCCTGGAATGAGAACTCATTACTGGTATTTAGGTATTCACTCCCCTCAAGGAATACTTTAGATGTAGAAATGGAATGTAAATGTGCTATGGAGAATTTTGTACTGTGGTACTAGAATTTTAATCATTTCATTGAGATTAGGTAAAGATGAGGGGATCTTATGGAGAGCAGATAAGTGAATCTAAGTTTACTGTACCATGAGGTTAATCCTCAGGCCCACTTGTTGGTGATACTAAATATCTTCTGTTACTCATGCTACAAAATCCATAGCATTACTTAATGTTTTCTTTCTCTTTCTTCTTCTCTTTCTTATTTCTTTTTTAAAAATTTTGTCAGAGGATACATGCTGAAGAGAAAGGCAGGGAGGGAGGGATGAAGGGAGGGAGGGAGGGAGAGAGAGAGAGAGAGAGAGAGAGAGAGAGAGCGAGCGCAAGCACCGATATTGAGAATAGACACACCATAATCTCTTCTCCTCCATTTTTTACTCCTTTTGAGATTTGGGGCATGCATGCACACACACACTTGGTGTGTTTCTTAAGCCACTGTGGGACTTGAACCATGAAGTTGGTCATGTGGGATTCAGCTGCCTTAACCACCATGCCATGGGTTAAATCTTTTCTTAAGTTTTAGATGTTGGGGCCAGCAGGTGATAGCGGTTACAGTGCTGGACTCCACATGACTGACTAAGCTTGAGTCCCTGGCAGCTTGAAAATCACACCAGGTGCCTGTGTGTGTGTGTGTGTGTGCGTGCGCGCGCTCAAAATCCCAAGAGAAGAATGGAAGAGAAGGGATTGCTGGGTAGGTATACCCCCAGGGGGTAATTTTTCACTTTCCCTCTCACAGTTACTCGCTGTTCCACTCCAGTGAGGACACACATGATCCCCAACGATTAGTATATTTCAGTCTATCCCGTCTTTTAGATCTAGCAGTCATTCCTTCACATATTTGGGAGCTCCTATGTACTATGCATAGATATTTATAAGCATTATATCTTGATGAATTAGCCCATTTACTACTATGTAATGTCCTTCTTTGTCTCTTCATACAGTTTTTATCTTAAAGCCTGTTTTGTCTGAAATCAGTATTGGAAGTCCAGGTCTTTTTTTGGTTTCCATTTGCATGGAATATGTTTTTCCAGTCCTTCACTTTAAGTCTATGTATGTTTTATTCATGAGGTGCATTTCTTGTAGACAACAGATAAAGGATTTCTTTTTTTTTAAATTCATTCAGTCAATCTCTGTCTCTTGATTAGAGAATCCAATCCATTAATATTAAGCATTATTATCAATATTTCCAGACTTGTCCTTATCATTATGTTAGCCATTTTCTTAGTTGTTTTTTGTTCTTTTATTTCTGTCTGTCTCTCTTTAGTTTCCCTGGTATAGTATTCCCTTCAGAACTTCTTTAATAGCTGGTCTGTTGTTGGTAAATTGTTTCAGGTTTTGTTTGTCTGAGAATATTTTC
The DNA here is from genome assembly GCF_000334495.1 of Tupaia belangeri chinensis. NCBI lineage: Eukaryota > Metazoa > Chordata > Mammalia > Scandentia > Tupaiidae > Tupaia > Tupaia belangeri. The sequence goes on from NW_006159428.1 coordinate 1,537,228, forward strand.
TATCTCTTCTTCCCATTTCAAGGATAATCTTGCCAGGTGTAGTAAACTTGGTTGAAATTGTTTTTCTTTTAGCACTTGGAATATATCTTACCATTCTTTCCTTGCTTGCATCATTTCTGCAGAGAGGTTCCGTGTTAGCCTGATGAGGTAAACTTTGTAATGTAACTTGACATTTCTCTTTTGGCATTTTCAGTATCCTGTCTTTATCTGTGATTTTGGCCAATCTGGCTATGATGTGCCGTGGCGAAGATCTTCTTGGGTTGCTTCTATTTGGGGTCCTTTGTATTTCTTGGATTTGGATGCTTGATTGCTTCTCTAGGTTTCAGAAGTTTTCTGCAAGTATTTCATGGAATAGATCTTCTATGCCCTTGTTCAATTCATCACCTTCTGGAAAATCTACTATTTGAATATTTAGGCATTTAATAGTATCTAGTATTTCCCATAAGTTGTCCGTATTTTTTAAATTTAATTTTCTTATCACTTTTGGTGGTTTTTACCTAAGTCATATGTTTTGTCTTCAAGCACAGAGATTCTGTCTTCTGTATGGTTTAGTCCACCATTAACACTTTTAAGGGAGGCCTTGATTTCCTGTATTACTGTCTTCGTCTCTAGGAATTCTGATTGATTTTTATTTATTTAAGTTTTTATGGTGTCTGTCTCCTCCTTCAAATCCTGGAAAGATTTTGTCATCTCTGTCACCATGAATATTCTGAACTTTATTTCTGACACTTCAGTAAATTTCTTTGTGCTGTTCATGACTGAAGACGAGTTGCTCTGTTCCATTCAGGAAGAGGTATTCTTTTTTTTCTCCATACTTTTTGTGCCTCTGTGCTGGTTTCTAGTCATCTGATGGCTTATACACGACTTCCTGCTCTTCTGTTGTTGATTCTATAGTGTCAGTGGGGAATAAGAGCTCTATTTCTCCTATGTGTTCTTAGTAGAGGGTCTTTTCTTCCAGTCAGAGTGTGTATATAGCCCCCCTTTAGGTGTCTCTTCCTTTCCCAGTCTCTTGAGACCAGGTGCACCTGGGGCTAACCTGGGACAGTTTGGGAGGCAGGAAGAAGCCTGGAGCAGACTTCTGCCTCAGCTTCTTTCACTAGCTTCTGCTTCTCCTTGGTCCACAGAAGCACAAACTCCAGAGGTAATGGCTATGGACAGATGTACCTGGGATGGGTTGGGAGGCAGGAGGAAGCCTGGAGTGGTCTCCTGTCTGAGCTTCTCTCACTAGCTGCTACCTCTCCCTGGTCCACGGCAGTCCAAACTCCCAGAAACTGTGGCCTTTAAAGCTCCTGGTCAGTGGTTCCAAGAGACATCTTAAGGTAAAATTCAGACAAATTGTTCAAAAAAAGATTTATAAGACATATTTACTAAATTCTGTGTGAAGAACTATTTTAAAGGATTCTTAACTCTGTATTTGTGGAAGCTCCCTTCAACTCAAATGGAACTCAAGAACTCTTTATAAAATTTAAATTAATATTCTGATTCTCCATGAGATTGTGTGTGTTTCTGTGTAAAATGATTTCCCAGCTCTGGGGACAAACTTTCTACCCTCCATTTATTGCCATGGGCTAATACTCTGGAACCAAACTCAATCTAAACATAAATATAATAAAAATACAACATCATAAAACAAAATTAATGACTACTACCTTCATTCTAGGCTTCACTTTGCAGATTCCCTGGCTCATCATCCTCACCTGAGGTGTATTATCGGTGATGGCTATGCTTATGATATATTGATATCTGCCTACTGGATATTATCCGGAGACTAGAAACTAATGTGACATGGCTTTAGATGCTTCTGTCTTGAGCTGATATGTTCATAACAGTCTTTCAGATATGGAGACATTAAAAAAAATGATGAACTTGAATTTTATGGTAGTAGTTTAATGTCTGAGAATGTCCAAATGAAAAACAATGCAAGAATGGAGGCCTCTGTGTTTTTTCTAAATCCACAAAAATGTCTTGTAACCCTAAGAGAGCATTATTTTAAAATATGGCTATAGATAATTTATGGCACTAGAAATAAATAACTTTTAAACTAGATATAGCCTAATGTATTAATAGTTTCAACTGTGGGAAAGATCAAAGTGAACTCTGTTTTAATGTTCAGCACATCATAGTAAATAATAACAGTGTTATTTCTTGCATTATCATAAAGACACACTTTCTAATTAGGATTCAGCATTATCTAAGGTAAAAATACTGAATATCAATTTAATAAAACTGACAAATTTTCAACACTTCTCCCTTTTCTACTTACTAGTAAACTAGAAATATAAAATGCTTAGAGTCTGGAAAAGTAATGTCATTTTTGTGATAATTGCCTTGGACTATGAGTTAGCAGGCAGTTCACAAAAGGTCTTCTCAGAACTGCTGAAGATGTCACTGTTGCACTATCTAAGGAGGTAAGTTTTCTTTATACTATATGTGGAGGCCAATTTCCTATGAAGACCTCATAAAAGTGACATTGAGTAATGAACAAAAGACAGTCTAAATGCGTTTTGTTATAATCACAAAACACACTTACAGTTTCTCTGGTAATACTAATAACAGCCCGTACCATTACATTCAAAGATAATTCAAACACTAGCCCCATAGTTTTAGGATTAAAGGAGCCAGATCCCATCTGGTCAACCGTGGTTTGAGTCTCAACCCTGGCAGCTTGAAAAACACACCAAATGTTTACATATCTGAAGTCTCAAGCGTGTACATATCTGAAGTGTGTGCGTATCTAAAGTTCCAAGAAGACAGAGAATGAAGGAGGTGTGCCGTGACCATGCCCCATAGAGGGATGACTTCTTCCTCTCTATTTGTCTCTCTGTTTCTCTCTCTGGTGAGCACATATGCACTCTGGCAATTGAAATCAAAGATAATTGTAAACTTTCTTATCTTGGAACATTTCCTTTGATTTGTCTTGTGCTTTTTTGAATGACAATTAAAAAATAAACATTTTGCACAACAGTTTTAGGTTCACAACAAAATGTGGAAAATACAGTTTATATATATTCTGATCCCATACATGCAAAGCTTCTCTCGCTGTCAACATTTTGCACTAGACCGGCACATTTGTTACAATTTGTAAATACAGGCCATTATGACTAAAAGTTCGTAATGTACATTAGAATTCAGTCTTGGTGTTGTACATTCTATGGTTTGGACAAATGTATAATGACATGTATTTATCACTTAAGGAGTACATAGTTTCACTGCACTAAAAATAACCAGTGCTTTACCTACTCATCCCTTCTTCACTCACTCCTATCTCCTAGAAACTGATCTTTTTATTATTTTTTTGGAGAGATTTTCACTATAGGGCGCGTGCGCTCGCCAGACAGACAGAGACATAGAGACAGAAAGCGAGAAATCACTCCCCAGGGGGGATGGTCATGCCTCAATCCCTTCTCCTCCATTCTCCTCTTGGGATCTTGGGCACGCACACACACGCGCCTGGCGTGAGTTTTAAGCCACCAGGTCCGGGATGAGAACCGTGGTCGACCACGTGGGAGTCCATTGACATAGCCATTACGCCAACTGCTGGTTCCCCATAGGTTTTCCTTTTTCATAGTCTCATACAGTTGGAATCATACAGAATGGAGGATTTTTTAGGTTGGCTTCTTTTACTTAATAATATGCATTTAAGGTACTTTAATGATTTAATAGCTCTTTTATTTTTGCACTGAGTAATATTCTATTATCTGGATGTATAACATTCACTCATCAACTTACCTACTGAAGGACATCTTCGTTGTTTTCAAATTTTGGCAACTATGAATAAAGCTGCTATAAACATCTGTGTACATATTTCTGTGTGGACATACATTTTCAACAGCTTTGGGTAAATATTGAGGAGCGTGATTGTTCTACCATGTTGTGAGTTTGAATTTGTGAATGAGTTTGAATTTGTCAAAACTGTAAACTATCTTCTCAAGTGACTGTATCTTCTTATGTTCCCACCAGCAAAGAATGAGTTCTTGTTGCTGCACACTTTGACCACACTGATGTCAGTTTCTGGTTTTCACCATTTTAATTTGTTTTCATTTACAATTCCTCGATGACATATAATGTGTAACATCTTTTCATAAGATTACTTTTTATCTGTGCATCTCTTTTAGTGAGGTGTCTATTCAGGTATTTGGCCCATGGTAAAATTAAATTGCTTGTTTTCTAACAGTTGAGGTTTTGAGATTCCTTGCAAATATTTCCTCACAGTCTGTGCTTATCTTCTCACTTTCCTGACAGTGTCTTTTGCACAGCTTAAGTTTTATTTTTAATAAAGTGCAAATGATCAATTCTTTCTTTTTTGTTGTGAGAGGGTGTATGCACTAGCCAGAGAGAGACAGAAAGTGAGAGAATGGAGTGTGGGTATGCCGCCATCCTTTTCCCTCCGTGTCTCCATCCCATAAGAATTTTAGGAATACACACACATTCCTAGTGTGTTTTTGGCCTGCTGGGACTGGGATTTGACAGGCTTCTTGCCATGTGGGATCCAGCTGTCTAAGCATGGCACTGAACTGCTGAGCTGCAGTGCCATCGTTAAACCTCAGGTCATCTGAAGTTTTTTCTATGTTATCTTCTAGACCTTTTATAGCTTTGTGTTTTATATTCAAGTCTAAAATCAATCTTAAATTAACTTGTAAAAGGTAGAACGACTGTCTGTATCCACTTATTGCATGTGGATGTCCATGCGTTCCAACACCTTTGTTGAAAAGTAGATCTTTGTCCCATGTTATTGTAGTTGCTCTTTGTTAAAATCAGTTATCTGTGTTTACCCGAGTCTGTTTCTGAGCTCCTTAGTTTGTTGTGTTGATCTGTTTTTCTATTCTTTCACCAATTCCACACTGGCTTGATTACTGCAGCTTTCTAGTTACCCTTAAGGTTGGGTAGAGTCAGCATTGTGCAGGCTATTCTAGGCCTTTTTTCTCTTCATATATACTTTAGGATTAGTTTGTCAATATCCCCAAAATAACTGGCTAGAATTTTAATTGAGATGAAATTGAATATATAGATCAAGTTGGGGAGATCTGACAATATTATGGCTTCTATTCATTAACATGGGCTATCTCTTATCTTATTTAGTTCCTCTTTGATTATTTTTAAGAGTTTTGTAGTTTTGTTCACCTGGAACTTATACATATTCAGTTAGATTTATCTCTAAGTATTTTATTTTTTAGAGGGGAGGCAGATAAAGTAAGTGGTATTATGTTTTTTAATTTTAACTTCTACGGGTTCACGGCCAGTATATGGGAAATTGTTTGATGTTGCATATTGATCTATCTCGTATTCTGCACACTTGCTATAATATCTTACTAGTTTTAGAAGTTTTTTTGAGGGTATACTCTTTGTGATTTTTTTTTTAAATTAAGTTTATTTATTTATTCATTTCTCCACAAAGAAAGAGACAGAGCAAAAGAGAAAGAGACAAATAGCCACCTCGCAATAGGTCCCCATGCCATGATCCATCCCTAGTGTCACTACCCAGATCATAAACACATGTATTTGCATGCCTGGAATACTCAGTGGTGTCCCAGGGTATGAGCCCAGGATCACTTCCCATGTGCACCCAGCCATGCCACCACTGCTCACCACCTGCCTAGGGATTTCCTACACAAAAGATTACATAAAATATGAAGATAGCTTTTTTGCTTTCCTAAACTATACCATTTATTTTCATTTCCAGTCTTATCGCACTGGTTGGGAATTAAAATACTATACTGAAAAGAAGAGATAAGAAGGAGTATCCTTTCTTTCTTCCTGAAAACTGGCAGAGTTTTCTTTATTTGTTTTTAGCAGGTTTATAATATCACCATAGAAACTTAGATTTAAGACTCTCTTTTACAATAAATGTGTAGATATTCGGTGGTCTTACTTTTTTTCACTAATACATATTTTAGAGGTTAGTACTTCAAGGAACAGAAACCCACTCACATCACCAATAACTACTTATCTGGGGATAGAGGTTTTATATGATAATAGTACTTCTTATTCTGGTAACTAGGTCTGAAGGAAATCTAGAAAAAAGCGTATTAAGTGTTATTTCTGTGGTATAGGCAATTGATTTACTAAATGGTGGGGTTTTCATATGCTAACTTATAAGGTCAAGCCTCTACAGACTTACAAATAAAACCATTCTAAACTTAATGTTCACCTGTTGAAATATCCACTTTGTAAGACAAATAATAATTTGAATGTATGGAAGAAAATGAAATGAAAAAAATTAAAAATTAAAAATTAAAAAAAGGAGCATTTACAAATAAATACATGCATAACCTCTAAAAAATGAATAAATGTTTAAAGCATTTGGATGGACTGTGAGAGGATACATTTAAAATATGAAAGAGGTACTGACTTCTTCCACAGCTCAGGGTACAACATCTGTCTGGAAACGATAAGGGTCCAATTATGCCCTTAAAGTAGAGTAAATAAAAACCCTTTGCCTTACCTGGAATGAAGAGCCACATGGACAAGACTTTGTTGGCAAGCCACAAAGGCTAGCCTTTGAATAACTCCAACAGGGAGGCTGAGTCTTTCCTACACGTTAAAAGCTGGACTGTTCCCCCTGATTTATGGGAGATCATGACTGCTAGAATATGGGCCACTACCATCCCCACCCTGATTCTCCCCTGTTGGGCTGACATTGGGAGAATAAAAATAAAGGTACTATGTTTTAGGATAAAAGCTTTTTGCCTGCCGTGAAGGGTTGTGGCTCAAGGCTATGAATGCTGGTGACAAGTGCAAGGCCTTGACTGAACTCTCATTTTTTCACCAAATGAAACTCTACTAGTAATGTCCTTTCCCTCTCCCCTGCCACAAAACTGTGAACTTTGAGGACAAGCCTGTCTGTTACTCATCTTTGTACCCATGGCATCAGGCACAGGACCTGGTACATGATAGGCATGCAATAGATGATAGCAAAAATTGACGGTTGTTGATGCTTTATTGAATTTGAAGAACCACACACACATTCCTCCCTGGAATCAGGCACCACAGTTTCAAACCTCTTCTCTCAGATTTGTGTTCCAGGATAGCCCTTCTACCTAGACTAAAATATTGTTAGTAGTATGTGCTGATCATGCAGTACATGGTCAATAAATACAAATGCATGTTCAAACAAATGAATTTAAACTTTCAAAAAAATTTAATAAATTTAAAATATAGAAATAACTTCATTTTAGCCATGTGTGGACTTTTTATGAGGTCTGTATGCTCTTCCATTCCCTTGATGCCCAGCCTGGAAGACCTGGAAGCATTTGCCACCACAATATCTTCATTTGTTTGGTAAAATTGGCCTGAGATACCATGATCTAAGAAATATGTCTTGGTACTGAAATCACTGGAGTAGTTTTCTACAAAAGCAAAAGATTCTGTGATTTGTGTATGTATCCTTCATTGAAATATGGGCATCCTTCCAGTGTGGCGTACTGACGCAGTCCCTGAATATACCAACAGTGCCTGTGCTTTCATATTATAAGGATTCAGCAGTCTCTCAAACACATTATCAGGAGCCAGAAAACTGCAGAGCACACTTGGAGTCCACAGAGGTGCCTCCAAAACTACTCAAACTATTGAACCACACTGTCATTCCATAATTAGCACTTGCAAGGCAGCCAATGGAAAGTAGACACTCCTAGGTCCATTCCTCCATGTTCACACTCTGAGGTATCTGTCTTGAGAAAGTCTTCCTCATTTCAGGATAAAGGCTCTTAGAAAGTCAGTAAAATTTGTTGGAAGGGTAGGACTGAGTACTCACCGTTGCTCATTGAAATAGGAAAACACAGAAGCCTCAACAATCTGAGAAGGAAGGATATGCCTGAAGGTTTTCCAACCATTTGCTAATCAGCCCAATTAGGCATTCTACAAGAAACACCTGTGCAGTGTGGCTGACTAAATCTACAGGCCCCTAATTAGGCTCCTGACCTGACCATGGATTTCAATAGCAAATTTTGAAAGCCAGGAAGCTACTAATACCAAACAGAGGATATGCTGTGGAATTTCTCTTGCACAGTGGAACAATATTTCTAGGAAATGGGACCTCCAGATGAGTCAAAACTCTGGTCTTTGTCAAAGGTCAGATAGAACTTCTTCGGATGGGAGGTGGGTATTGAAAAGGCACTGCAGAGAGGCAAGGGAGCAGCCCTTCAGAAGACAACTTCATGGCTCCTGAGAACTAGTGATTTCAGGGAAAAAAGAAATGATTTTTCTACTGATAATTCAGCCTCCAGCCCACAAACTTGAATGTTAGGAGCTCCCTCAAGCCTTCTCTCTGCCTCTGCTTCTGTCTCTGTCTTTCTCTATCTCTGTCACTGTCTTCTCATTTTTTTTTGTAACTTTTCCTTTTTAAATTTTTTTAAGGGAAAGCATTTTCTCAGCTTTCAGCCCCTCCTTTCCCTTTATCTTGTTAATAATCCCCTCTTCTTCTGCCAACCCAGGATAGGCAAGGGAGCAGGCCTTCAGAAGACACCTTCATGGCTCCTGAGAACTAATGATTTCACGTGGTGCTCTTGCATGCCACGGGGTTTTCTAATATTTGCTTTTTTTAAAAAAATATATTTTTTAAATTTTTTTTCTTTTTTTCTGTTTCTTGGTTGTTTTCATTGCTGTTGTTTCTCTCTGTTTCCTTTTCTGCATGCTCCTGGATGCTCAGATTGAATTTCAAGCTTGGGAAAAAACAGACCAACCATCTGATGACTAGAAATCACCACAGGGCCACAAGAAATATGGGAAAGCAAGAAAATATCTCTCCTCCAAGGGAAAATAATAACTCCTCTTCATCCACAGACAATTCAATGGAAATCATGGAAATGGCTGATAAAGAAGTTAGAACATTTGTCATGGCAAAGCTAACAGAGATGGAAGAGAAGAAAGATAATGAACTGCAGAAGAGAAAGGAGAAAGGAGCTGATGAGTTCTAGGAGGTGAGGAAATTCTTGCAAGATCTGAAAGAGAAATTACACACTTTACAGAAGACTCAAATGGAACCATTAGAGATGAAGGCTATAATACAGGAAGTCAAAATCTCCCTTGAAAGAAGTTAGAACATTTGTAATGGCAAAGCTAACAGAGATGGAAGAGAAGAAAGATAATGAACTGCAGAAGAGAAAGGAGAAAGGAGCTGATGAGTTCTAGGAGGTGAGGAAATTCTTGCAAGATCTGAAAGAGAAATTACACACTTTACAGAAGACTCAAATGGAACCATTAGAGATGAAGGCTATAATACAGGAAGTCAAAATCTCCCTTGAAAGTATTAAAAGCAGACTAGATCATACAGAAAATAGAATCTCAGATGTAGAAGAAAAAGTTGCTGGCCTAGAAAAATCCAACAAAAGGACTGAAAAAATTGCCCCAAAATTTGAGAATAATAAACGAGAAATACTAGATACCATCAAATGTCCAAACATCTGATAATTGGCATCCCAGATGACAAAGAGACTCATAAGGACATTGATAATCTATTCCATGAAATCCTGCAGGAAAACTTTCCAAACTTAGGCACTCAAAGGAGTTTTTTTTTTTTTTTTTTTTTTTTCCTGTCAATAGGTTCATGTACCCATTATTTGAACAGAATACTAACCTGTTTCTAGGCTTTAAGTTTTAGGCAAATTTCCTTACCAATTCAAAACTGCTTTTCTTGAAATTACCAGCTGAACTTGCTATTGAAAGTAGTTAGATTATTTAAGAAATTGTGTGATCAATAAAATGAGAGGGGAAAAGGAATAGAAGACAACCGTAGATACCACACATAGTGTGAGAAGAGTGTGGGAAAGGCAGAGGGTCAGACATAAGGGTAAATATACTAGAATTGGAAAATTATTGATGATAACATATATGATTAAGCCACTATGCAGCATATTCTGGATGGGAAATCACATTTTGTATGCTGTGATGATGATTAGGGGATGAATGTAAATT
>NW_006159428.1:1547948-1549686 GCF_000334495.1 Tupaia belangeri chinensis
TGGCGCCCGGCCCAAAACAAATGCATATTTGATGACTGCAGTAAGCTATATAGTTCCAGCTGGGTGCTACTTTATAGTATGTTCATTCTACTCACTGGGGTTTATGCCTAAAGTCAGACCTGTGTTCATGGATATGCCTATACCAGTTGTGCTTGCTATTGGACATATTTAGATTAATTAAGTTCATTAACGAATCAATAAAATGGGGTAAAAAGGCACAGAAAGCAACCATGGATACTAGAGACAGTGTGGGAAGAGGGTGGGGCACAGCAGAGGGTGAGAGATAGGGAATCAAGGATGGCCAAAAAAAAGCAAAATATACAGAAAACAAGAAATGGAAAATTATTTGTTGATGATAACAAGTATGTTGATGTGCTTCATTGAGCCAATATACAGTGTATTCTGGATAGGAAATCTCATTTTGTATGTTGTAATAATGTACAGTGAGTGAATGTAAATAAATAAATTTAAATTAAAAAAAAGGAAAAAGGCACTGCAGTTCTACTGAGTCCTTGGAATAGGAAAGACTCCAGGATGAGCAGAGATAGGAAGTGCCTCTGTCGCTGCAGAGTCCTAAGAAACAGATCACACTTCCAAGTACAGGGGCACACTCACATCTTGGATGAAGGATTTTAGTGTGCACAAACCACAGAAAGATAGGAATGAAGAGCAGGATGTGGAAAATGGACTTTGTTCAGATATGTTATAATTCATAACTGATTGTGATTATGCTTTATTATGACAAGAAATATAAAAGGAAGACCAGCTTGGTGTTGTTTTACATACTGTATATAGGCTTCATTTTTCTGTTTAAATAAATAAATAAGAGATGGATTTGCAATATCACCTCTTTTTTTTTTTAAGAAAATTTTTGCAATGGGACATGTGCACTTGCCAGAAAGATAGAGAGAGACAGAGAGACAGAAAGCAAGAAATGACCCCACCCCCGAAAAGCCCCCAAAAGGGATGGCCACACCGCAATCCCTTCCCCTCCATTCTCCTCTTGGGATCTTGGGCACACATGCACATGTGCCTTGTGTGAGTTTTTTTTTTTTTTTTAATTACTTTATTCAACTTTATTTACTTTATTTATCCATTTTAGTTTGACCAGAGAGGGATAGAGTGAAAGTGAGGGAGAAAGAGAGGGAAAGTGAGAAAGCAAGCCATCAGGCCCAGAACCCAAGCTGCAATTGGCCAAGTGAGAGTCCAACATCCTTTTTTTTCTCTCTTTTTTTTAAATTTCAATTTATTTATTTGCATTCATTCGCTGTACATCATTACAGCATACAAAATGAGATTTTCCATCCAGAGTACGCTGTATATTATCTCAATCAAGTACATCAAGAAACATGTTATTGTCAGCAAATGATCTTCCATTTCTTGTTTTCTGTATGTTTTGCTTTTTTCCCCCCCATCCTTGATTCCCTATCTCTTACCCTCTACCATTTCCCATTCTCCTCCCACACTGTCTCCGGTATCTATGTTTGCTTTCTATACTGTTTTCCCCCCACATTTTATTGAATCACCAAAGACCCTAATCAATCCAAATACCCTCATAGCAAACACAGGTGACACACACATTTCCATGAACACAAGTCTAACTTTACGCGTCTTATAAAGTAGTACCTAGCTGGGGCTACATATCCTACTGCAGTCATTGAATAGATTTTTTTTTTCCTGAAACGTTTTTTTTGTAACTCAATTTACATCCCTTCCCTAAGCATCATCACAACACACA
>NW_006159428.1:1550806-1570390 GCF_000334495.1 Tupaia belangeri chinensis
ACTTCTTGTATTATAGACTTCATCTCTAGCAGTTCCGTTTGAGTCTTTTGTAAAGTGTGTAATTCCTCTTTTAGATCTTTCAAGAATTTCCTCATCTCCTGGAACTCGTCAATTTCTTTCTCCTTTCTCTTTAGCAGTTCATTATCTCTCTTCTCTTCCATTTCTGTTAGCTTTGACATTATGAATGCTCTAAATTCCTTATCAGACATTTCCATGATTTTCACCTAACTGCTTATGGATGAAGAAGAGTTACTCTTATCCCTTGGAGGAGAGGTATTTTCTCATTTTCCCATACTTCTCGTGATCCAGCAGTGATTTCTTGTCATCTGATGGATGGTGTGTTTCTTTAAAATTCTTGAAGTTCAGCCACTAGCTCGTTTGCTGGAGGCTGAATTATCAGTAGAAAATCTTCACTTCCTGAAAAATCTAGTTCGCTGGAGCCATGTCGAGAGTCCAACATCCTTAGCCATCATGCCACCTGCCGCCCCCACTTGTGTGAGTTTTTAAACTGCTGAGTCTGTGACTTGAACCACTATCGACTACATGAGAGTCCAGTGATGTAACCATTACACCATTTACTGGTCCCTCATGTCTTTTTTCTAATGTGTCAAAGACTAAGCAAAGATGGGATCAGTAGTGGCATGGTAGTTAAAGTGCTGGACCCCCACATGGCTGACTGAGGCTTGTGTCCCAGACCTGGTGGTTTGCTGTCTCACTTTGTCTCTTTCTCTCCCTTCACTCTGGTGAATTAAAATAATTATAATAATAATGATAATGATATTAAAATAAAATAATTTTTTTTCAAAACTAAGTAAACATGGGATGAAATTAATTGATATAAATTATAAAAAAAGTATATTCCTTTTGTTAGTCTTTCTACCATTGAGAGTGAATTATTAGGCCTTTTAGAGTTACAGATGATATAATGTTAACTTCAATTACATATTTGAATTTCAGAGGAATGTTTTGGAACTAGGGGTTTCAAGGGAGTGAATCTCATTAACTTACTGCATGACACTGCTCTGCTCTGTCCTCTTCTGTTGTATTTTATGTTCTTGTACAATCCTGACATGAATATGTGATAAGGTCATCCAGAATCTCATGCATATGTTCTAGTACAGAAACATGAAGAGAACGCTCCTTTCTCCTTCCAGCAAAAGTCCCAAATTTTACTGTTACTGGGCAAGTTTGGGCTCCATGACCATAATTCGCATAATAGTTTGAGCATGGAAATGGGAAGAATGTGATTGTTCAAGTCTGTGTTATAAACCCTGTACTCAATAGAGTGGGAAGATTGAGGGATGATAAGGCAGGCCATGTCAACTCTGCCTCTGCCCCAGGGGGATGAAGTGAGAATGTAGAGAGGTTTCCCTTACAAAGAGGGACAAAAAAGATATATTATCAGAAAAAAATTCTAGTTAAAAAAATAGAATAAGAGGGACCAGCAGTTAGCATAATGGCTATGTCTCTGGACTCCCATGTAGTTGACCGCAGTTCAAGTCCCAGACCTGGTGGCTTAAACTCATGCCAAGCACATGTGCGTGCGTGCGTGCCCAAAATCCAGAGAGGATAATGGAGGAGAAGGGATTCCAGCGTGGCTATTCCCCCGAGGGGTTGATTTCTTGCTTTCTGTCTCTCTGTCTCTCTCTGTCTTTCTGACAAGTGCACACGCCCTATTCCAAAAAACTCTCCAAAAAAAAAAGAAAAAAATTTAAAAAATTAAAAAAATAGAATAAGACAAGCAAAAATAAATAAATAAATAAAATAAAAACAACTCCAAACCAAACAGCTTGACCAATTTAGAAATATTTTTCTAACTCATTCCATGGGTAAAATGACTAAGATTAATCAAGTTAGACAAGATCTTTAGCTAGCGTTTAGTCTGCTGGAATTGGTGATAGATCATAGATGTCATTATATTTTATCTCTTGTTGAACTTTCAATTCTGTGAATTTGCACACACACAGACACAAACACACAGGAAAGAAAAGGTGAGAAATTTCAAGTATAAAATTTCAAGCATAAAAGGTGAGAAATTTCAAGTATAACATTTTAAGCATAAAATGATTAGAATTGACCAAAAATATATATGCCCTCATATGAAGAGATCAATAGCCACTAGCTGTCAGACTGTAGTTAATTTCCAGAAGTCAAAAGACTGCATGTTAATTTCACACACAGAGGGGTGACAACAGGCTTTACCTTATATCAAATACCAGGAAGCTATAGTTAATTATCCCATCCTATTACTTTTCTTTTTATTAATTGTCTTAAATAGTATCTTTTTCTTTGTTGCTGTTATAACCAAAAAACTGACCTTTCAAAAATTGTACACAAGTAGCTTCATCAATCTATAGCAATTACTATACTAAAGAAAGCAGAGTTTCCAGCATATGTTGTATTTTCTTAGTTATCTTGGAAAATTGGTGGAATCATAGTAGTCACTGCTGATTCAGAGGATGGTCATATTTCTTATTGCTTAATGGAAGACAAATTTATACACTAGAAATGAAGTTCTTGGCTAGGAAGTTAAATCACAATGAGTTTGGTTTAAGAGGTAATAATTGTGGTGGGCATGGTGAAATGCAGTTGTCAGTCTCTGGATCCTTCTATTTCTCATATTTCCTGAGCAACACAAAACCTAATAGTCCAATGTATTAACATGCAAATGCTATTCTTCCAAGGGAGATTGTGATTGATGCAACACTCATTGTCCTTCTTCCCTCACAGCCGTGGTTATTTACATTGCTTTGCGTCCCCAAAGTTGGGAAGTCTTACATCTGCTTTCTTCCCTATTGTGCTTTTGGATTTACTTCATGAAACAAGTTTTATGGAGTTCCAAACTGCAGACTTCTGAGTTTCCCCAGAGTTTCATGACACTTTTCATGCTACATCCAGGCCATAAATAGAAACCTTTGTCATAGACACCTTTACAGGAGACCCCTAGAACTTTTCAAATTTATTTATTTATTTAGTCAAAGAGGGCATGCACCTGCCAGAGAGAGACAAAGGGATAGGGAGAGAGAGAGAGAGAGAGAGAGAGAGAGAGAGAGAGAGAGAGAGAGAGAGAGAAAGCACTCTCCCCCATTGGGGTGTGCACTGGGGCATGGTCACACCACAGTCCCTTCTCCATTTCTCCAACTTGCCAGGATATGGGGCATACATGTGCATGCACCTGGAATGGCTTTTATACTTCTTAGGTCAATATTCTAACTGCACAGTCAACCATGTAGGATCTGGCTCCCTTCACCACTAGACCACAGGTCTAGACCACTTCATTTTAATGTGTTAGTTTTAGACACCACCAAGAAGTAGTACCCACATTTTAAGTGAGTTGATTTTATATTTTTTAAACCATACTTTACTTCTTTGTGGTCTTCAGTTCTCTCATACACACTCTATGAGGATTTAAGAAAGAACTCAATTTGTTAAAGTATGTGTCCTGACCAATCACTGTCCTGTGTTTTAGTTAATTGATTTATTTTTCTTTTTCTGGATTTTTCTGCCTTATTTCACAGTGCCTTCCTGGTGGGGGTTCCTGAATGGTAGTTCAATACTTAAAATTTTAACAATGAGCAAGCTGAGCATTTAGTGAAACATATACTGTGGAATTCCAGGAAGAAAGTGTAATTTCTATCATTGATTGACAAGTGTAGCGCAGTGCAAGACAGACAGATTTCAGTTATGTTCGCTCACCCCAATGTCTGCCAATATAAAATAAATTTTAGCCACTAGATGCTACCTTTAGACATATCTTTATGGACAAGTACATAGGTTATCCAAAACTTTGATGACTTTTAAAATCTAATGGCCATTAAAAACTTAACCTTCTTTCAAGTAGACAAATATAGACTAGTAATGTACAGTTTAGATATAACACAATTATTCTTATTATGGTAATTTTTCAGATATGGGGATAGATAAGTCTTTTTTTATTTAAAATTTTTAATACATTCAATCACATTATTTAGCTTACAAGGTGATCATTTCAATATGTGAACATTTCTCCCCAGTCGAGTTGATAAAAATATAACAACACTACCTCCCTGTCTCAACAATGCTGTCTTTGTATCCCTACTCCAAATGTTTAGATAAGTCTTTTATCACTTCCTGTGATCCTGTAATTTATTCGACATTATATCTCTTATTGCTATAATTCTTTGCCCTCCCCACAAGACAGTATTGAATTTGGATCATTTAATCTGTTTTTCTGGAGTAATGTATAGAGATTAATTTACTCCAAAGAGGTGATCTAGACATATTAACAATGCTTTTTTTTTTTATTTTTTAAAAAGAATTATTTATTTATTTAATTTTATTTGTTATTATTATTTTTAAAGTTTGATCAGAGAGAGAGAAAGAGGGAAATAGAGAAAGAGAAGAGAGAGAGAAAGGAAAAGTGAGAAAGAAAGCCGCCAGGTCCAGGACTTGATCCATGAATGGCCATGCGGGAGTCTAGTGTCTTAACCACACCACCTGACAATCCCAACAACAGTAGTTATTAAATAATGAATCTCTACACTTAACAGATGGATGTCTGAGAAATTAAACTTGAGAAATGAGCTTTAAATTTAGAAGGCTTGCTATTTTAATGCCCCCAGAGGAGGTATAACATTGGAGAACATCTAAGAGGGAAGTATCTTCAGAGAGTGATACAGTCTCTACAGGAATATAATCCGGAGTCAGTTCCTCTCTTTGGGGTAGAGCCTCTATAGGGGAGGGATGATTTGATCTCTAACAGAAACATATTAGGAATGCCATTGTGCCTAACTCAGTATTAAACAATGTCTGTGATACTTGATTTGGTTATTAAACAACAGTATTAGGTACAGTCTAGAAATAATCTTTGCCTAGGAGTTAGACTTATTGTCTATTAAGTTTGTGTCAGAATTCAACAATAAAGAAGAAAGTGAGAGTGGCTTCCTTCCGGTGTTTAAATGGTAACCACACTGAGCTAATAAAGGTAGCTCTATGAAATTTAAAAACTTCACCTGAACACTGTGTGTGTGTGTGTGTGTGACCATAATAACAAAATCAGCAGATAGACTTAAAAATTAAGTGGCTAATCATTGAGATAAAAGAGGAAAAGCCTATTTTCAGAAACTAAATTAAAAATAAGGGCCAGACTGTGGCCTGGTGGTTAAGGGAGTTAGATCCCACATAGCTGATGAAATGGCTGGAGCATCAGGATGGTGGCTTGAAAAACACTGGGCATGTGTGTATGTATATTTAAAGGAGAAAAAAGAGAAGTTTCTGCAACAGAAATAAAGGCACATTGGCTAGGAACTAATACAATAAATAGAACAAACAAATAAACCTGTAAGAAGTTATTTGAGGTATTATGTAGAGTCTCTTCTAAATTTGCCTTGAAATAAAAGTTTTATGAAATGTAAAAAGATATGAATGCCCTGAAACGTGGAAGAAAACTTATTTTATTTTTAAATTTACGACATGACAGAAAGAGAGACAGTTACTCTTAGTGAAATCTTGTGACATTGCGGCCCTCCCCCAGGATCAGGGCACACATAGACACGTGTGACAGGTTCAGGTTGATCCTGAACCCACGTCTTCCCTGTAGCTCCAGTGTCATACAGCATGCCCTACGGCCTACACCATTGGGGCTGGGTTGCAAATATATCTTGTGAAGTCAAAAAACTGCAGTCAAGCCAAAATGATTCCTTATTTGTATATAAAAAAAAAAACAATGTATTTTATTTTTTATTTGGAAGATTAACTTGAAATTTTACTTGAACGTCCAAAGTTAATATAGCTATGTCCTTAAGAATTGTATAAAATAATAAAAGTAGAGAAAGTGGCTGAGTTATTTTGGTAGCCATGTTAATAATAATGTTTATGATTTCAAGTTGATTTTCTAATTATATGACTATCAGATAATTAGTGAAGAAATCTTTGAGAAAATAAATTGTGTCTATATAGGAGCACAGTATTAATTAGGAAGATAAATGCAGATGGACAGGATAAGGAGTTTATCTCAAGGTCATTGAACACCTCCAAAGCATCCACCTCTCAAATATTTATTGAAAAGACTGGCCCCATAACACAGCAGTTGAGCTCTGGGCATAGGGAGCTGGTTCTCACACGGCTACCCATGGTTTGAATCCCAGCCCTTGAGACGAAAAACACATTGGACCCATGAGCATACATGCCCCAAATCCTGATGGAATGGGTATATAGAGGAAAAGGATTGTAACATGACCACAGTCTCGCTCTCTGACAAGCACATGAGTCCTCCGGCAGGAAAAAGCTTAAACAGAGGGCTGGTTCTATGGTTTGATGGCTAAGGGAGCTGGATGCCACCTGGCTAAGTGCGCAGTTCGAACCCCAGCCCTGGTGCTTGAAATATATACTGAGCACATGTGCATGCATGGTTCACACCCTGATAGAATAGAGAAACAGAGAAGAAGGGATTATGGAAATATCTTACCCCATGGGAAAGTACTTTTTTTGTCTCTTTTCCTCTCTGTCTATCTCTGCTGAATGCATGCACATCCTTGCAAACAGTTTATAAATATTAAAAATATATTAACGCTTTTTATTTTAGAGAGATTTTTGCTATAGGGTGCATGCACTTACCACAGAGACAGAGAGAGACAGAAAGCGAGAAATCACCCCCCAAGGGGAAGGGGATGGACACACCACCATTCTTTCTCCTCCGATCTCCTTTTGAGATCATGGGCATGCACTTGCACACATCTGACGTGAGTTTTAAGCTGCCAGGTCTGAGACTCAAACTGTCCACCACGTGGAAGTCCAGAGATGTAACCATGATGTCATCTGCTAGTCCCAATATTAACAAACATTTTAAATTAGAGTTTTATTTTTATTTTTTGAGTTATTATGAGTGGTAAAATGCTATATTAATTTTTTAAATCATTACAAGTCTTCGTAGGGTACAGAATGGTTTTTAAAAGCATGCACAGTATATACTAAACAAATAAAGAATATTAACATATTTACCACCTTCGAGATTTAACATCTTGAACATTCGAAACTGGTTATTCTGGAACTATATACTGAATTGTCCAGGATGTTCTTAACTCTGAAATACAGTCCTGAAGAAAAATTGATTAAAAATTCAGACAATAAAATGTCTCATAAATTAATGAGAATTGATTGATTTTTGGAAACAAAAAATGATCCTTTTTTTAGAGAGATTTTTGCTCTAGGGTTTGTGCACTCACTGGAGAGACAGAGAGACATATAGTGAGAAATCACCCCCTAGGGGGCATGGCCATGCCACAACTCTTTCTCCCCTATTCTCCTCTTGGAATTTTGGGATTTGGGGCAAGCCCAGCATGAGTTATTTATTTATTTTTTAAAATTATTTAAGTTCTTTATTAACAGGTGCTTGCAGTTTGCTGACTTTTTTGGAAAAATCAAGTTGTAAATTTTTATTACAAATGAAAAATGAAGTTCTTAAAATCTCTCAACATGACCAGATATGAAACAATTTATAAACCTTTAAAAGTGTACTGAGGAAAAGCCAGGCCTTTAAAAGAATTTGTTATTACCAAAAAGAGACATTTTTAGGTACAAATAACAAAAACCCCATGCTGCATAGATAATTCAGATAGATCGAGTTATCTGGTCAACAGGCACAAACACTTAAAGCCTTCAGTTCTAATTGTTCATTTCTTATTGCTGGAATTTCATATTCACTTCTTGTTTGATGACTCACCCGGATGATGGCAGAGATGGTAAGGGGGAGGAGGTGGCATGGTGGTTAAAGGCACCAGACTCTCACATGGCTGACCATGGTTCGAGTCCCAGACCTGGTGGCTTGCTTTCTTTCTCTCTCTCTCTCTTTATCTCTTTCTCATTCTGTCCCTCTCTGATCAAATTAAAATAAATGAATAAATAAAGTTGGATGGAAGTAGTTCTTTAAAAAAAAGAGGGAGAGAGAGAGAGAGAGAGAGAGAGAGAGAGAGATGGTAAGCAGGCATTTATTCAGCCCTGCCCTGCTCAGCCTCTGGAGCAGATGAATTCTCAGCTGTGGATCAGCTGCTTTTGTCTCTTTGCAATCTTGTGGTTTAGGGTTTGCTGGGTGTCTGCATCAGTAATTGTTGTGGTGGTACCGATGTTGAGGTGACTGCTGCCCTTGGGTCTCATCTCCCTGATTTTCCTCATCCTCTTCATTGCCATCCTCTCTGGGCTGTCTTTGGTGAGGAGAGCCCCTGCAAAATCGTTGTCCATAACCCCATACATATCCTGCTTCCCTGGTCTGCCTTGTGCTCCTGCACCATGGTTGTCAGCACCCTCCATCACTTCTCCCTGCACATCAGGGTTGGAATCTTGTGGTTCATGCCCATAGGGTCTCTGCATGTAATAAGGGGGGAACCTTTGCCTGCCGTGGAGCCGGCGTTGCTGGGTCTGGCCTTCGAGAGTGCTCTCTGACCCCTCATTCTTTTCACCACTCTCACTAGTCTGGTAATTTTGCTGGTAATTGCGTGGAAGACCCCTACGATGTGGATAGCATCTATAATATTTAAGGTCTGCTCCATATTTACAGCCTTGAACTGGAACTCTACCAGGGCCTGTAACATTTTCTGCCTCTCCACCCTTTTATCCAATATCAAACCCCACAGTCTCTCTACCTCTGAAGCCTGGTGCGAGTTTTAAGTTGCAGGGTCTGGGACTCAAACCAAGGTAGACAAAGTGGGAGTCCGGTGACATAACCATTATGCCATCTACTGGTCCCAACAAAGATAATTTTTTTTCTTTAAATATTTATTGTAATTCATGATTTACATATAATCATTTTACATTAAACAATTGTTTTATACATTTGATCACTATACATCAATTAGTTTGTAAAGTGAATTTACCCAACATGAAATACATTTCAGACCAGTCCATATAATAATGTGAGGATACTACACTATCATCAACATAATGATACTACATTATCATCAACAGGTAATAAATCACTTCTGTGTCCCTCACAGCCAAGGGAAGAAGAATTTGTAAGTTCCATGTAGAGGACTGTGGGAGATAAGAGGTTATAATCTGAAAAGCTCTGCGGTGTCATTGGTCCAGTTATGGATAGGCAAAATTGTGCATAATAATATCTCATTAGAAAGACAGGAAAATAAATTTTTGCTTGCTCACTATGAGTTCTTGTAAGACCATAATATCGTACTTTGCATAAAGAAATAAGTCCTTAGAAAAGTAAAATCAAAACAAAGTTAAAAAGAGATGTTTAAAAGCAAAGACATGGTAAGGTCAATGATTTGATGATTTATAGGCTTTGCAAAGTTCCTGATCTTAGCCTTCTGTACATTCATTCCAAAGAGAGGCTGGGTAACATTTTGCAATTTTCTGATTGTTATCTTGTTCATACAATGAATAATAGTTATAATAAATATATAAATTAAAACCTACAGAGACAACTGTCTATCAAATAATTGGTGAGTTTGTACTAACCCTACCTGTACGTAGAATAGTCACATTTGCATTTTTAGTCTTTTGGTTGGAAACTTTAATCCTGACATTCAATGTTATTATTGATATGTGTAGATTTTTCCTTATATTTTGTCATTTTGTGTTCTACTTGTCTCCTTTTAATTTTCCTGGTGTAGTATTGCCTTAAATAGTTCCTGAAGAGCTGGTTTAGTTTTGGTAAATTCTTTCAATGTCTGTTCATCTGGGAATGATTTTATTTCTCCTTCCCATTTGAAGGATAATCTACCGTGGCTGGGGGTGGAGCATCCACAGTAAGAGTTTGATGTTTAAGTTTTCCAAGGGAAGTTTCTCTCCTTTAACTGCTGAGAATATTGTGGGGAAGAATTCCTTCAGAGTCTTCAGATGTTTGGTTCTTGTGTACTCAAATCTTTCTGCTCCCAGTGTGGATGGAGGTTGATCTGGACAGGTAGAAGGTATGGTGGTAGACCACTTCACATGGCGCTTGTATACTATAGGGGCTAGAATAGCCCCTTGTCACCCACTACAGCCTGGGCTGGGGACCCCGATGAGCTCAGTCCAAGTGTCCTGGGCTTCCCTGTTGTTCTTTCTCTCTCTGACTATATTAATTATTAAAATGTTGTTTGAATACAAAATTGTAAAAGGTATTTAATGAAATGAAATGTGTCTTTGTAAGCTTGTTTATTAAACAGACATTCTGGCTTTGTTGGGGTAATGGCTCTACAGAATTTTATGAACTGAATAAAAAATGCTTTGTTTTAAAATTTTACATATAAGGGCTGGCAAGTGGTGTGGTGGTTAAGGGTGCTGGATGCTTGCATGGCCAATCGTGGTTTGAGTCCTGGACCAGGCTTTCTTATTCCCTCCACCTCAAGCTCTGTCACTATAAATAAATAAATAAATAAATAAATAAATAAATAAAGTTAAATAAAATAATTCTTCAAAAAAATTTTACATATATGTAAAATGCTATGACAAACTGAAAAAAAAAAGTTTGAGATTTTTGCTATAGGGCATGTGTGCTTATTGGAGAGATAGGGAGAAAGAGACTGAAAGAGTGAGAACTCATTTCCCAGAGGAAATGGCCATACTGCAATGCCTTCTCTTTCATTCTTCTCTTGGGATTTTGGGCATGCTTGCACACATACCAATCATGATTTTCAAGTTGCTGGGTCTGAGACTCAAACCATCATCAACCACATGAGAGACCAGCACCATAACCACTATGTCACTTGCTGGTCCCCAAACTTAAATTTTTTTTTTTTTTTTGGAAGAGATTTTCACTATAGGGCGCGTGCGCTTGCCAGACAGACAGAGAGAGGTATAGAGACAGAAAGCGAGAAATCACCCCCCAGGGGGGATGGTCACGCAGCAATCCCTTCTCCTCCATTCTCCTCTCGGGATCTTGGGCACGCACGCACACACACCCGGCGTGAGTTTTAAGCCACTGGGTCTGGGACGCGAACTGCGGTCGACTACGTGGGAGTCCAGCGACATAGCCATTATGCTAACTGCTGGTTCCCCCCAAACTTAAAATTTTGATGTGGTGAATTAAGGCAGTACTCTTTTTAATTAGTAAAGGCTCACTCCTGAAGTAACTTAACTGCATGTATTTTCAAGGCTGAATATACTTGCGCCTCAATCATAATGCAAAATTGAATGTTTCAGTGTCTCATGGTAAGATTGCTTTAGAGAATAAACTCAAAGGTTTATGTTAAAAGAGTGAGGATTTATGTATATATCCTTGGAGATATTTAGATAATTGGCATGACTAAAATAATAATTTTTATGATTTATGAAAGTAGAGAATATCAGGAAGCTATTTCACAAAAACATAATGTGTAGAGTACAGACAGGCAGATCCACAGCATTTCAGTCCTCTGCATGACACAAAACAACTCAGTCTCTCAATAGGAAAAAAAATGGAAGATTTCCACAAATAATAGCATGAGAACACTACTTGAACTTCTCTTTAATAGTGTTTTCTGGCCTTCTCAATGTTAACCAGAAATAGCCCATACATTCAGATAAGCAAGGAAAACTTCATGCATACAGGCACAAGTGCCCTCGCATGGACATTACTGTATGAGCCTGTTTCTGGTAAACATGACCCCGAGGAACAAGGACACTGAACCTAACTGGTACACTTGTAGCTCTTCAATTCAGTACAGATTTTACAAATAGATATAACAACATTGTTTCATAGAGAATGAAAATAAATATTGTATAATCACAAATAGAATTGCATTTGGCAAAATCTCTTGGAGTTTTTAAAATAAAATCCCTGTTCTTAAAGAAACTTGAACTTCTGAAGAGATGCTTGGGGTGATTTTTCTCAGGCTCAAGAGGCATGCTTATTCATTCTGTCTTTACTACTATTAACCATAATTTCCCAGAAAAGTTAAAGAAAGATGTGTGTGTGTGTGGGGGGGAATTTTGGTATTAAAAGTTTCTATTAACTTTTTTCTCCAAAATAATATTTTAG
Source organism: Tupaia belangeri chinensis (assembly GCF_000334495.1). NCBI lineage: Eukaryota > Metazoa > Chordata > Mammalia > Scandentia > Tupaiidae > Tupaia > Tupaia belangeri. The sequence continues at coordinate 1,562,733 of NW_006159428.1, forward strand.
CTTTACTAAGATAAAATTGACAAATCAAAATCATACATATTTGAGATATAGAATGTGGTGAATTGATATATACACTGAAACATTCACCACAATCTAGCTAATTACATACCCATCACCTCATATTCTTACCTTTTTTAATGATGAGAACACACAAGGTATACTATTTTTGAAAATTTTGAGTCAATGATACAGCATTAGTAAAAATAGTCCCTATGTTGCACATGGTCTGCAGCAATTATTCACTCTGTGTAACTGAGCGTTTTCACCCTTTGATCTGCATCTCCCTATTCCTCTTCTCTCCAATTTTTGGTAACCATCACTGACAGCTTTGTTTCCAGGAGTTCTACTTTGTTAGATTCCATACGTAAGTGAGATCCTGCAGCATTTGTCTTTCTGTGTCTAGATATTTCACTTAGCTGCCCTCAAGATTTAACCATGTTCCTGTAAATGGCAAGAATCTTTTAAAGGATGAATGATATACCATTGCATATAGTTCATGATAGAATATATGTAAAAATATGCATGGATTTACATTATTTTTGCACCAAAATAAACTCATACTTGTTTGAAGAAAATCTAGCTCAATATACACAAAAGGATAAGGCATCAGTTTGAAAAGAGCCCCTGTTAAAGCAACATGAACTCTGCAAAAATTTATACAAGAACAAACAAATTTTATGGTGAAGTTTGGATGAAAGAATAGTGAACATTGATGCTTTACAAAAAGATTATGGGGCAATGCTCCAAAAGAACCAGCAGTTTACCAAGAAAAACTCATTTTAAGAAGGTATAAGATATTAAAGATGATATCCACAGCAGCCGACCACCCACACTAATTTGCAAGGAAAAAAATTAATGTCATTCATACCCTAATTGAAAAAGATCGACCATTAACAGAAGAAATCATAACTAATGCCATTAACATTTCTATTGGTTCAGTTTCCATAATTCTGACTTAAAAATTATAGTTGAGCAAATTTTCTACTCTATAGATGTCAAAACTGTTGTGCCCAGATTAGATACAGACAAGACCAAACCTTCCAGTGTAAATTTTAAACAAATGAGATAAAGACCCTAAGACAGGTATTCAGATAACTGTAATGGAGGATGTCACATGGCTTTACCAGTATGATCCTGAATTCAAAGCACAATCCGAGCAATGGCTACCAAGAGGTGGAAGATGACCAGTCTAAGTAAACACAGAGCAGCCTAGGGCTAAGGTCACGGTAACTGTTTTTTGGGATCCTGAAGGCATTTTCTTGTTGACTTTCTGGATGTCCAAAGAATTATAACACCTGCTTATTACAAGAGTGTTTTGATATTTAGCCAGAACTTTAGCAGAAAAATAATTGGGAGAGCTCCACCAGAGTCCTTTGCCGTGAGAATGCTCTTGCTCCTTTTTTTGTATTGAATAAGGGCATTCTGCAAAAGTTGTGTTGACAAATCATTAGGAATCTATTTTACAATACTGATTTGGCTCCTTCTTACTTCTATGTGTTTCAAAATGTTCAAAAATATTTTTGAAGGGCAGCTGTTTTTTCTTCAGCTGATAATGTAAAAAAAAAAAATGCACTGACATTGTTAAATTCCCAGGACCCTCACTTCTTCAGTGGAGGACTAAATGGCTATTATCAATGCTGACAAAAGTGTCTTGAACTTGGTGGTTCTTATATTTAGCTGTAATGTTTATTTTTATTGTAATCTTTTTTCTTTCTTCTTTTGGAGAGGTTTTTGCTATAGGGCGCGTGCACTTGCCAGAAAGGCAGAGAGAGACAGAGAGACAGAAAGCGAGAACTCACCCCCTAGGGGGATGGCCACACTGCGATCCCTTCTCCTCCATTCTCCTCTCGGGATCTTGGGCACACACACACGTGTCTGGCGTGAGTTTAAGCCACCGGGTCCGAGACTCGAACCGCAGTTGACTACACAGGATTTCAGCGACATAGCCATTACAGTAACTGCTGGTTCCTTATTGTAATCTTTTAACTTTTGAAGTCTTCTTCATATGCATTGGTGCTTCCAAATGTTCATGGCAAAACAGAATTAAAGTATGAGTATATTTTATTGCAACAGAATTCTGAAATTCATGCCTGATTTTTTCATAACATGCATTTTCAAAAAACTTTTTGAAGACTCCCTCTTATACTACATTTATGAATTTATTCATCCATTGATGGGTACTTAGCTATATTTATATTTGGCTGCTATAGTCACAATGCTTCAGTGAATATGGAAGTACAGATATCTCTTTGACATACTGATTTTATTTCTTTTGATACATACCCAGAAGTAGAATTGCTAGATAATTTGTTAGTTCTACTTTTACTTTTATGAAGAACTTCCACACTGTTTTTCATTATAACAATACCAACTTATATTTCTACCAACGGGGTCCATGGATTCCGTTCCTCTACATCATGATTAACACTTATTTCTTATCTTAATAATAGGCAACCTAACAACTGTGAGATGTTATTACACTGTTTTTTTTTTAAATTTATTTATTTGCATTTCCCTGATGATTAGTCAGTGATTCTACTAGCTTTTTGATAGCATAATTAGCAATGAGATTTTTGTCATGGGACTTATTTAAACAGAGACTGTATCACCAATTTTTTTTCCTTATGAGAGTGAGAGAAAGAGAAAAGGAGGGAGAGAGAGGTGTTTTTGAATTCAGGAACATACTGGTAAAGCCACCTCTTATTACAATGATCTGAATACGTGTCTTAAGATCTTTAGCTCATTCGTTCAAAATGTCCACTGGATGGCCACCCTGGGGGGTGATTTCTCGCTTTCTATCTCTCTGTCTGTCTGGCGAGTGCACGTGCCCTATAGCAAAAATCTCTCCAAAAAAAAAAAAATGTCCACTGGAAAGTTTGGTCTTACCAGCATCTAATCTGGGCACAGATCATCTGTTCAGATCTCATAGTTAGCTAGGACCCCAGGGGCACACCAATGTGCCAGGCCTATTCAGGTTGTTCTGGGTTCTGAACCTGGCCTCCGATGTGACCTGGCCTGACATGGCAGTGTGCTACCATGGGTGGCATGGCAGCTAGGCCTGAATCACATTTGACAAAATTTGATAAAATTTTATATATAGAAAAGGAATAGATTTTCAGTTCAGTACAATAAAACTGAAGTTTCTTTCTAACCTTTAGATTGAATAAAACTAGATAGTCTTTTGTTCCTCTTTGGTAGAAATAAAATTGGTGTGTTTTTCAGTACTTTGATTCTGTTTTTCATTTATCCCCTCTATAACATCTAAAGTCTTCAGAAATTTAGTCTGGTTTTCCACATTGCTATCTCAAAATTTAGCATAGAAAAATAACTTTATTTTATTAGAACTTATAAAATTAATACATACACTCATTTCTTTGACTAATAGATTTTGAGAGGCAAATGTCAATAGGTTTTACAATAGCCCTAGTCTACATTCTGTAATTTCTGCATTGTTACACTTTATTTTGTTGTCTGTGGTATAAAATGCATCAAACTGATTTTTTTTTGTTTTCTGACATTTTTAATATATGTAGAGAAAGCAACTTGTTTTTCCCTGTCTGTCTGCATGAATTCTTCCAGTTATATGAATAATAATGTAAAGAAGGGTTTGTACTTACAGGTATGGTATGCATTGCTAAAATGTTAACTGCACGTGAATTCTGTTTCTATGGGATACACAAGGGGTGCCACTCACAGAGTGTTTAGGGTTTGAAAGCTCCTTTAAAAATGCTCTGTGCCTTCTGATAGACTGGAAAGTACTCTTTAATAGCTTGCTTGTTTTCTAACAAATTTTTGAGAAAGCTGAGAATAAATAGAAACACCAGTGGAAACAGTAATTATTTTCAAGACTTGCAGAATCTAAAATCTTTGGATGTTGGGACACTACTGATTATTAAGAGCAGTTTTGTCTAGTTCTCCTGCTGTGTGTGACAGCTTACTGTGAAAAGCCAGAAGTAGTGTGGCACAGCGGGAAACTGAGTACACCAGGATTCCAGGGTCCAAATATTCTGAACTGCCCTGTGATTTTTCTCATTTACTCATGTAAGAATGCTAGCACTTCCATTTCTCCTCTTTTGTCTGTGTTTGTGTGCATACGTGTGTGTGTGTGTGTGTGTATTTGTATGGCTTCTGATGAAGAGTATTAGCTGAAATTCTGTTTGAGAAGCATGATTCCTAAGAGTAATACCAGTAATGGCTGCCACTGATAATGCCTTGGGATGATAAAATTTCTTTTCTTCAGACTTTCAAGTGCAAGAATCGAGTGAGATCCTGTAGATAAGTGTGCTCATTGATTGCAGTTGCAGGTATGTTAATCACTTCATAACACAGAGTCACTTTTATGCATTTCGGTCCAGGAAAATGCATCTTCTGTAATGTCCTCACACTGTGCCATCTGTCTTAAAGCTTCCCAAGTTACAGACCACCTTCGATGTCTCTTTCAACTATAGTATTTTACAATTTTGCATAAAAATATTTTTTCACATTATCTTTTTAAAAACACAATGCATACTGAGCTTTTACCTCATCTTGACTGTTTTCTCTCTGGAATGAGATGGTAAAGACAGGTACATTATTTATTTGAGGTCTTTTATACATTGAGGGCCCACTGTAAAGTTACAAAGTGGCCTAAGTGTCTAAAGAGTTAGAAATCTCTGGGCAGTACTGACAATGCTTGGTTGTAAATGCATGAACATCATGTGCATCACCCAGAGTGAACCTCGTGCCTTTTACGGTCTTATGGTAATGATGATGTGTCAGTGTGGGTCTGTCAGGTGTAACAAATTACCACTCTGGAGCAGAACGCTGATAATGGAGGAAGCTTGGAATCTGTGAGGACAGAGAGTGTGTGAGGACATCTGTAGTTTCTACTCAATTTTGTTGTGAGCTATCTTAAAAGAAAGTGTTCTTTATTTAAATAAACTCTATTGGTGTGGTGATTAAGGTGCTGGACACCCACATGGCCAACTATGGTTCAAATCCCAGACCCAGCAGCTTGAACATCGCACTGTGCTTGTGTAAGTGTTTGCCCAAAATCCCAGGAGGAGAATGGAGGAACAAGGATTGTGGCATGGCCATCCCCTGTAGGGTGGTGATTTCTCATTTTTCCTCTACGGTCTGTCTTTAGTGCGCACATGCACTTTATGGCAAAAACATTAAACAAAGAATATATACAATAAAATGATCATTGCTATGCTTAGTGATTATGGAAATGATTGTAAAGTAATATATAACTTATTTAAAATTTTAAATTCTTTAATTTTTTCAGGGCATTTGAATGCAAATGTTGAAATTTCTACCTCAGCAGTAATAATATAAAACTCACTTAAAACAAACAAACAAAACACTAAGAGTAAAACAGTTAGGAGGTTGATCAGCCAGAGGCAATGAAAAAGAAACAGAATGACCAGTGCCAAACTAATGCTAAAACATATGCTGCTGAGGTCAGTAATTACATTAAGAAACACTGAGTCCAAGTTTTGAAAAAAGGGGGTTGAGAAATGAACAAACGTGTGAACAGACTTTTGATTATTGAAACTTTATTGGGGACCTGCCTTACAGCTCAGTGGGTAAGTGTTGCATAGAAAGCCAGATCCTACGTGGCCAGTCGTGTCCCAGCTCTAAGGCTTAAAAAACATGCAGAGCAAAAATATGTGTATGCAAATACTTATAGGTAGGGTGGAGGAAAGAGGGCAGCATGACCATGCTCATTTGGACCGGGCTTTCTCTCTTCCACTGTCTGGTGAGCACACACACCTGGCAATAAAAACGAGCAGTGCCAGCTAGTGGCATAGTGGTCAAGGTGGCTGGATCCCACATGGGCAAGCAGTTTAAATACTGGACCCAAAAGGGATTGAAAACACACATGGGGAACATGGCGACGTGTTTTCTTACTTTCTCTCTCTTTCTCTCCCTTCTTTCTCTCTCTGTCTCTCTTAGGCGAGCAGATATAAACACTGACAATTTTTTTTTTTTTTTTTTGGCCATAGAATGTGTGTGCTCAAAGGAGAGAAAGAGAGAGGGAAAGTGAGAAATCAACTTTAGGGGAGGGCCATGCCACGATCCCTTCTCCTTTATTCTCTCCTTGGGATTTTGGGAATGCATGCACATACACACTTGGCATGAGTTTCAAGCTTTCAGGTCTTGGGCTTGAATCATGGTCAGCCATGTGGGAATCCAGTGCCTTAACCACCAGGGCACTCTTGGCTCCCTAAATTTTTTTTAAAAATAAATATAGTAAAAAAGAACAAAGCAAATAAAAACATTATTGGGAAATAATAAAATACCTGAGAAGCCTCAGCAGCTAACAGTCACAATTTTATTGAACTTTCTGGGCACTGTTGGCTCCCTAAATTTTTTTTAAAAAATAAATATAGTAAAAAAGAACAAAGCAAATAAAAACATTATTGGGAAATAATAAAATACCTGAGAAGCCTCAGCAGCATCATATAGCATAAGAGTGCTGCTAACAGTCACAATTTTATCGAACTTTCTTGAGCGCATTGTACTAGGCACTTTACACTAGTATTTTAAATACCTTACAAATAATTTAATTTCCATAAAACACAGTGAGAAAGGTACTATTTTTACCCCTGTTACACCAATTGGGGTAAGAGGCTGGGCAACTTACACATGGTTTCACAACTGGAAGATAGCAAGAACCTCTGGGAGGTACAAACGGAAAATATTTGTGAAAGAAGGAGACTTCGCCAAGCCTTTTTGTTTTTGTTGTTGAACCTATTGCTCTACTTAATTTAGGAATCAGTGTTTGTTTATTTTGATCATTCATTGATTTGCATATTAACTTAGCTACACAAAATTTACTTTGTACAGTTGCTTTTTTTTAAATTAAAGAATAGATTTTTCAGTTTCTACAAATAAAAATAACAGACAACTGTTTTTCATTTTCTGGATTATGATTAAGACCTTGATATATAAACTTATAAATACATTTGTTTTGTTTTTGCCTTTGTTTCTTGCATTTTTTGCCACAAGAGACAGAGAGAAGAAAAGTGTGAAATCACCTTCCAGGAGAGTGGCCAGGCTGCAATTCTTTCTCCTCCTGGGATTTTGGGATTGCATGCACATGCATCTGGTGTGATTTTCAAGCCATCAGGTCTGGGATTCAAACCATGAACAACCATGTGGAAGTCCAGTGCCTTAACCACCATACCACCTGCTGGCCATTAATCACAAGATTCTTAATACTTTACTATCATCACAAATGTTGAATATGTAATATATGCTCTTAATTATTGAAAAATAGTGGAGCCAACTGGTAGCATGGTAGTTAAGGCATAGGATTTCCACTTGGCTAACTGTAGTTCGAGTCCTGGGCCTGGAGGCTTGCTTTCTTACTTTCCCTCTCTCTCTTATTAGTAACAACAGAAAAGCCATGCTTCTAGAATTTTTAGAGTTTTATTTACTTAGTCATTTTTAGGTAAGGTTTCCCTTGTTTTCAGTTTATATGTGGCCAACTGTATTACAAAGAAAAATGAGCCTCTTCCTCTTTTAACTGTTTGAGGGCCAAACATTTCCAGTGAGAGAGGTTATGTCCCAGTGACCATTCAAATTCAAGGCCATTCAAATCAATGAATGTTCAAAATAAACAAAACACTGATTCCTAAATTAAGTGGAGCAACGGGTTCAGTGGAGCAACG
>NW_006159428.1:1570401-1688717 GCF_000334495.1 Tupaia belangeri chinensis
ACAAAGGCTTGGGAAGTCTCCTTCTTTTATAAATGTTTTTCATTTGTATCTTTCTGAGGTTCTTCTGTCTCTTGGAATCTGAAGGAGCATTTTTCCACCTAGAAGGAGGGAAAGATCCTTCTTCGTCTCCTCTGTATCAAAGGTAATGGAAGCAGCTGCATTACTGATGGGGTTTCCCAGTGGGATGGGGAAGCATTGTGTGTGTAAAGGAGTCAAGGCAGTCCTGACAAAGCTCCAGGAAGTGAGGCCCCGAATGGGCTGAGGCTGTTCTAGATCTCGCCTTCTTCTTAGTACTCGTCCTACTTGTTCCCAAAGCTCAAAATCTAAAGTCTCCTCATCAGGAAACCAGGGACAGTATTGCCAAACTGTTAGTAGTAGGCAATAGAAAGCTTTCGTTTCTAAAGAGCTTGGAGTAGCTTTAAGGAGTTTTTGCAAGGTTTTTAAATAAACATTTCAGAGCTTGCTCAGTTCTTGGCCTATCTTAGAAATCCCTCTCTGAAGCTACAAATATTGGTCTCTTCCTCATGATCAAGTAGGAAACTGTCCTTTACCGGGGGGTAGAATTCCCCAAATGCCTCGGGCTCATGCTCTCTTCTGGGTGTTCAGAGTCCATGGAGTCACATCAAGGTGACCACGTGTGACGCTTCTTCTGGCAAGGAGTCACCTGAAAGGCGTGGAATGACTGGAGACACAGAGATCTGAGTCAGGAGGGAGCTGGAGAGGCTCTACCAGGATTGACCCACTGAACCTTTCAGGTCCTCCATGTTAATTAGGGTAAAGGGGAAGGAAAGTTGTTTTTCAGAAAATGCAAAAACTAAGGTTATTTCCTGTAACAGGCTGGTTTTAGTATCCATTAGAGGAGATATTCCTAAATGACGCCAGATGGAAAGAACACCTTGGAGTTCAGAAAACACATTTGTCAGATAACACACACATCTAATCGGCCTCCTGTTAGGTTCAGGCAGGAAGGCATGAGATCAGGCGTTTCCACCATTTTCCCTGAGCGTACATTCACTCACCCAGAGTCATAAGTCCTTGGTGTTCTAGAAGCATGATGTTTCTGTTGTTCCATAACTCTCTCTCTTTCTCTTTCTCTCTTGGGTGAACATACATTCCATATAGCAAATTAAAAGATAGTGATAATAAATTAAATTAAATAAACAATTTGATTTTAAAAAAGTAGTAAACTCTTTGATTTATAAAACAATAATAGGCAAATATACATATTTATTTTATAATATTATAAAATAAATAATATAAATATGTATAAATTTAAAATATTGACATATTAGTAAAATATCAAACTAGTAGGAAATGTGAAAGTATCATTATCACGAAGAATTTCTAAATAATATATTCGCACATGTAAAATAAATGCCCACATAAACCTGTGCTACTAAAAACTTATTTTCCAAACAAAATGCACAATTCAATTAGTGGTTTTATCTTTGAAGGAAACATTAGATAGGTTATAGATGAGAAATAAAAGAGTCAATCTGTCAAGGATGACATTATAATTATAGCAAATGTCTTAGTAGAAAATCTCAATTGATTCCCACGCTTAGGATCTATTTTCCCTTTAGTCTCATTTATCAGCTTGGCAACTGTGAATAATCTTCATAGGTTTCTAGTCTTGTTATCTCTTTAAATAAGAAGAAACTTGTGTTTTACTTTTCCAAATAAGATACTGAATAGATCTATTCCAAGCTGGCAAGAAAGAAAGCAGCAAATGCAAGGGGAAAAGTCTATGTAAGCTCTCTTTCCACGGGCTGCCAAACTTTTCTCAGTAACAGGATGAAAGTACAATCAAATGTGTTCATGTGGATATCCTACTCTTGGTAGTTTTAGGTGAGGTGCATATTTAACTTGGGATACCAACTCTCTGCTGGATGGACAGGTGCTTTGGACATGCTAACTATGTACACAGACGTCTGCACACCTGATCAAGCCTACTGTTCTCAAGTTCCAAGCTCAGGTAACAGCATGAGTGAACCACACACATCCAGAATATGAAGCTTCATTCCTAGGGTAAATTTTTCTAGGTAGCCTCCAGAATAAATGTCAGATAGCCAGAAAATAATATGACATATAACACCATCTTTTTTCTTGGAATCAGCACCAAAAGGTATTTTTGCATGTGTTAAATTTATCAACAAACTCTAGGATCCTAAAATCTCCTCTCACAGGATAAACATGTTATAAGCAATTATTCTGTGAAAATGACTACTTCAGGCTGTTTATTACATGAGACTATGTGTAAATTAAGAGACGTTTCCTACTCCTCTCACAGGATAAACATGTTATAAGCAATTATTCTGTGAAAATGACTACTTCAGGCTGTTTATTACTATGTGTAAATTAAGAGGCGTTTCCTAGAGTCTTTACCTATATGGTGGCCGTGGGAAGCAGAATAATGCCCCTACCCCTTCGACAAGATGTCCATGTTCTAATTCCCAGAAGCTGTATGTTACTTTGTATCCTTACATGGTGAGAGGGACTCCGCGGATGTGACTAAGGCTACCAGCCTTGAGAGGACAAGATCATCCTGGATTATCCAGGTGGGCCAAAGGTAATCACTTGAGTCTTTAAAGTAGAGACTCTTTGCTGACTGGGTCACAGAGATTAGAGATGGAAAAAAGGAGGAGAAATTTAAGCCCTAGAAAGACTTGATCTGCTGTAGCTAGCTTTGAAAAAATGTGAGAGGGGACCATCAACCAAAAAGTGTGGGTGGGTTTCCGAAGCTGGGAGGGCTCTCAGTTGATGATGATCAAGAAAACATGAATCTAGTTCTGCAACTGCAAGGCACGCTTCTATCAATGACTCAAGTGAGCAGGAAATGGAGCCTCCTCAGAAAGGAGCACAAGGCTGCTAACACCTAAACTCCGTCTCCCTGAGACCTGTGTCGGATTTTCTACCCGCAGAACTGTAAAATAGTAAATTTGCATTAAGCCACTACATTTGTTGCAGTTTTTTTTTTTTTTTTTTTCATGACAGCAGTAGAAAACCTTTCTCTGCCCCTATCACTTGAGGGACATCATTTTCCATCAGTCAACTTTTTCTATGGATATCCGGCATTTACTTGTACACACTGAAGTTTTGTTTGAAGATTTACACATGCATTTTTAGTGTATAAAACAAACTGCTTTAACATTTCACAGTATTTAAATATGAAGTTTCATTTAGCAAGATTCGTTATTCTTGTCATTTAAGCATAGTTCCGACCTTGCTTGCAGTCCTATAAGCAAGTTGTCAAGTGTAGCCGGGATGCATACTGTGGTCATTGCCTTTGATCCCACTGGTAATGCTAGAAAAGATCTGTTCTGAGGATGTGATATTTAGTTTTGCTCCCAAAGGATCTTATGTAAAGTTTCTGAACTTTACATTAAAAGGTTTGTTTGTCTTGTCAGGAAGAAATATCCTTATTGGATTAAGCACAATAGACCCTTGAAGAGTACTTTCCCTTTTATAAAGAAGATAAATAAAAATTATATTTCAGACATATCCAATTCTAGCTATGACAGTTCCCATGAACACTGTGCTAGTGAATTTTCTTTAAAGAGACATTCACAATCCATAATTTTAAATAGTACAATAATCAGATTATTGTGAAAAATAATCTATTGTTAGTGTCACAAAGAATATGAAACATAGGTGTTTTTCTTTCTTTCTCTTTCTTTTTTTTCTTTCTTTTAAGAAGTTTTTGCCTTAGGTACATGCACTCAATGGAGAGAGACAGAGACAGTGAGAGGGAAAGTGAGAAATCATCCCCCATGAGGGACAGCCATGCTCCAATCCCTCTCCTCCATTCTCCTCCTGGGATCTTGGGCATGTCTGCACATGTGTTTGGCATGATTTTCAAGCTGCTGGGACTTGAGCTGTGGACATACAGCATGTGGGTTGGCCATGTAGGAGTACAGCAACGTGGTTTTGTTTTTCTGCTTATCTTTGGGGGGGGCTATGTTTTATTATTTTAATTTATTTTATACATTCAATCACTGTACATCATTACAGCTTATAAACTGAATTTACCCAACATGAATACACTTGACACCAGTCCAGTTGAAGATATCATGCACATTACCATCAACAGACAATGGTTTTCCTGATCATCTGTCTTCAAGATTGTGCCCAATTTTCTCACCTCTTGTGATTAACATCACTTAGGATGCTTTAGTCAGAGTTTAGTGTAATTAATTTGAATTTAATGACTGTTTATTGACATTATGCAAAGAGCAAAGTGCCATGGTAGGCAGTTCGGTGGACAATATGCATTTAGAAGAGGAGCGAGTCTGACCTTCAGTGGAGGTAGCAGGGGTGGTGAATATTTTGTGTAGATAATTGTCTTCTTGAGGAAGAGTTATTGTAAAAGTAAAATTATATTCAACATGTAGAATGCTACACACCCTTTTGTTCAGAGTGTATTCTTATAACCTCTGGGAACTAAGAAAGTTACAATGATAACAATCTGTAGCATGAAGGTTACGGTTTGTATATTTGCTGCTTGTTTTTCAATCTATTGACAGGAGTGCTTCCACCTCTTCCTTTTCATTAGTAACTCAAATAGAATATAAAGTACAACTTTTGCGAAAGTCAACAAATATGCCTTAATACTTTTACCAAATCTTCACTATAATTCAGATTTTGTTAGCTATCACAATCCTTGAGTGACATTTTCATATGATACTCTTAGTACTTCAGAAGTCAAAATACCAAGTTTTCAAATGTCAATATGCACATACGTAGTCGTAGTATTTCTGCTAAGAGAAAATGATATTTGAAAGTGTAGCCTGGAGTTCTTCTCTTCTTCAGTATAAGTATAATATTTCTGTATAATATAGCTGTGTCAGTTTCACTCTAGTCTTTCATTAATTTAAAATAGTCTGATAAACTGGGGAACCCCCACTAAAATTTGAAAATCAGAGGGCTAATAATTTTAGAATAGCTCATGCAACTTTGAGGACATGTTATATTAAAAATTATTCACTGATAATCTGAAATTCAAATTTAAATAGGTGAAATTCTACCCCAATTTCTATACACTGTTGTTTCAAAATGACATTTCCCCTCTTTTTTTTTTCTCTCAGTATAAATACTTCATTTTATCAGAGACAGTAATTATTATATTTCTAGTAAGGCATTTGAAGATAACATAAGGGGACCAGCAGATGGCATAATGGTTACATTGCTAGGCTTCAAAAAGGTTCACCGCAGTTTGAATCCCCCTGTTGGCAACTTGAAACTCATGCCATGTGCATGCCTGCTCCAAATCCTAAGAGGAGAATGGAGGAGAAGGAATTGTGGCATAGTCACTTCCCCCAATACACACACACTCCAGTAGGGGTGCGGATTTCTCACTTTCTGTTTCTCTCTGTCTCTCTGGTGAGTGCACACACCCTATAGCAAAAATATCTCTTAAAATAAAAAAGATAACGTAAGACAATCATTAACTATTTGCCTAGACATACAAACTTTATAATAAAGTTCTTGTATTCAGAATGAAGGCTCTAAAATACATTAACAATGAAGTTACATGAAGCAGATAAAGGAAATGTAGAAGTAGAAGTGATTCATCAAGATGTGAAACAGTTGCACTTGGCCACTCCGTCCCTCCAGCCTGTTTTGTGATATAGACTTAGGAAGTTACCCACCACCACCACCACTGCTACTGACGTCCTTGGCATCTCACCCTCTTTCCTTGAGCTGTTTACAGGTATACTACATTTAGAATACTGTGTGTGTAGGAGGGTGAACATTCAGTCTACGTTAATGAGAAACTGAAGCCAGTCTTTGTGTGTGTGTGTGTGTGTGTGTGTGTGTAGGAGGGTGAATATTTGGTCTATGTTAGTGAGAAACTGAAGCAAGTCTTTGTGTGTGTGTGTGTGTGTGTAGGAGGGTGAATATTTGGTCTACGTTGGTGAGAAACTGAAGCAAGTCTCGGCGCCCAGAGAGAACGTGATGCCTGATGCTGCTCACCAGATGAGGTGCTGGATTCTGAGACACTGGAAACCTCACTAGAGGCTCAGAGAAGAGTCAGCCACTTTGGGCGATGGGTCCTGGAGATGGCTGTTGGTCAAATGAAAACTGGGTACTGTGTGGGTGAAGGCTCCGATACATGTAGCATCAGACTGTTGGAATAATGCACCTCATTCTAAGTGTTTCATTCCAGTTTGTGCTTGGCCCAGAAGAACCCATGGCCCTGTCAGTTCTTTGTGCCGTACTGCTGGACAGTGACATACGGGTTCCCACTGCTCTAGAAGACACTCTGACCTCCCCTTCAGCCACTTCACTCTCACACTTTTTTTTTTTTTTTAATTATTTATCCATTTATTTATTTCTTTTTTAAATTTGACCAGAGTTAGACACAGAGAGAGAGAGAGGGAAAGTGAGAAAGCAAGCCACCAGGTCCAGGACTTGAACCGTGGTTGGCCATGTGGGAGAGTCCAGCACCTTAACCACCACGCCACCTGCTGGTCCCACTTCACTCTCACTCTTGCGCATTGCCATTTCTTTTCATTTACTTTTATAGTAGGCCTTGATATTATACCTCACTGAAAGTTAGACTCACTCAAAAACAAATTCAACTATTTTTGAAAACAGGCCTGGTTTATCTGCAAATATTCTTACTGTATTAAAATAAAAGTGTGTAAAGTTTGGAGTGTATGGAGAAGAAAAATGTTATTTTTTTCATGTTAAAACATTTTGAAGCTCATATCCTTTTTAATATATTTATTTAATTACTGCATTTACATTTAATCACTACTTTTTTTTCTGAGAGAGATTTTTTGGCATTAAGTTGTATGTGCTTGCTGGAGAGATGGAGACAGAGAGACAGAGAGTGAGTAATCACCCCCCAGGGGTGGGGGGAAATGGCCATGATGCAATCTCTTCTCCTCCATTATCCTCTCAGGATTTTGGACATGCACACACCCACTCCTGGCATAAGTTTCAAGCTGCTGGGTTGGGGATTCAAACTGCTGTTGGCCACACAGGAGTCCAGTGCCATACCCACTCTATACCACCTGTTGGCCCCATTTACTGTGCAATTTACAGTGTATAACATGATTTTTCCCAGCATGAATGCAATGCATGTTAGTCAAGTCAAAGACATTACTATACACATTTTCATCAGCAGATAATGTTTCATTTTTGTGTCTATTAAATGTGTTATTGTTTTCTCCCTGTTTCCCTCTGTCCCACCCTCCATTACCTGCCCCCTAACCTTTTACAAATTGCTAAGGGTGGAAAAGCTAAGCCCTGAGAGATTAAGCAAAACTTTAGATAAGTAATAGGGTGAGCTATATTCCTGTTCTAGTCAATTGCTGAAGTTAGGGAAGTCAATTAATTCCGTAAGCTGAGATTAATTATAGTTACTTCAAAATAAACAGCACAGCCACACTTTTGAACCACAAATACTTGGTGGTAATGGAAGTGGGTGCAAGAACAAGGAGTTTCACTGCACTGACATGTTGCTTAAATGAAAGGTATTAATTCCGGCCCTTTCCCGAAGAAACTTGTAACTTGTCCTAGAGCAGAAACCCATAGGCTCTGAAGTCACCTATGTTAATTTATTTGAGGTGGACTCAGTGGGCATTTTGCTTTATTTGCAGTAGTATTATTAAATATTTACGAGTGAACCGAGATACTATCAGAAGAAACTAATAATGTGTATATTTCTGAAATGTATGAACATTATCATCTGGAAAATGTATGTTATGTATCTTAGTATACCTCAATTCAACACATTAAATTTAACCAATCAGCTCGCACCCACATTTCTCCCTCCAAACTAAGGTATGTTTAAGGTTAGAAGAATTTTAGGTTAGGTGAAGAAAGATAGGTCAAACATTGGACAAATAAAATAAACCACCTTGTATTTTCCTTTTGATTGGAACAATAAGAGTGAAACAAATTTTGTTGAAACAAAAAAGTACTCCTTCATTTGACTATAAAATCATATAAAACTGTGTAAAGGAATTAGGAACCTCAACTCCTAGAGACTTTGGGGCTTACGAAAGGCTGAGGATCTTTGATCAGCAGGTGTCCATTTGACCAGAGAGAGCACGGAAGACCAGCCTGGAAACTGTGTGACAGCCCTCCCCTTCCCTACCAACTCTGTGACATCCCCCCCCTGCCCTACACACAGACCACGATCACCACCTGTAAGAAGAGGATTCCTTGGAACACTAGTGAACTTGCAGAGTTTGTTCTAAAGCATTCTTCTTTCATTTTTTTTTTCTTGAACTTTAAGATGCAAGGTCTCTTCGTTGAAATGTCATAAACAGGGGCCAGCAAGTGGTGTGGTGGTAGGGCGCTTTATTCACACATGGCCAACCACAGTGCAAGTGCTAGACCTGGTAGTTTAAAACTCACGTTGGACACATGGATGTGCTTGCCCAAAATCCCTAGAGGAGAATGGAGGAGGCGTGTCAGCTCTGACATGCCTTCCTGACTGAGCTTAATCATTTTGGGAGTTTGATTTAAAGTGACAGATAGATGACCCTTCCTTTTACTTGAACACTTAGGGGCCATTCTGAGGGGCCATTCTAGATGACCCTTCCTTTTACTTGAACACTTAGAGGCCATTCTGAGGTTTTTAATTGACCTAATTTCAATACAAATGTGTCTCAAGGAGACGCCATGAGCTGGGAAAAACAGCGGGTTATGGAACAATCAGAATACACGCATTTATTGATGAAGTTTGTTGTGTTATATGGATGTAGTCTGCGGTGCCCCCAAACTATTACAATATTAACATCAAAGATAACTAATCATGGGGCCAGCAAATGGCATGGTGGTTAAGTGTACTGTGCTCTCACATGGCTGACTATGGTTCAAATCCTGGATCTGGTGGCTTGCTTTCTCAGCCCCCCCCGCCCCATTCTGTCCTTCTCTGATCAAATGAAGGCAAACAAATAAATAAAGTTAAATAAAATAGTTCTTAAAAAAAGATAACTGATCTCAATAACAGGTAGAATAATGATAACATTTGAAATATTTGCAATCATTACCAAAATGTGATACAGAAACATGAAATGTACACTGTTGGAAAGTTAGACCAATACATTGCTGTCCCCAGAGTTGCCGTGAACATCCAGTATGCAAAAAACAGTGTTGTGGTGCCTACAGGTGCCATGGAGACTAAGGTGGCCGGATCCCACATGGCCAACTTCATTTTTCTAGCCCTGGACTTAGGAGTTTGAAAATCATGTTGGGTGTATGTGGTTCCCCAAATCCCTAGATGAGAACGGAGGTGAGGAGAAGGGATTGCAGCATGGCCATCCCCTGGGACAAAAGTGATTTCTCACTTTTCCTCTCTACGTCTTTGTCTCTCTTCAGAGAGTGCATGTACCCTATAGCCAACTAAAAGCAAATGAGCAAAAACATAGTATCTGTGAAATACAATAAAATAAAGTGCAATAAAGTAAGCTCTGCCTATAAAATCTTAATTGATTCATTATTTGAATGCATATAATGACTTAGCTCTGTTTTTATGTATTTTCTATAATGTTTTATGTGATGGCAGCAATTTGATTGACTATGTTTATGTCATTTATCAAGTTTTGTCTGCGAATGACTCACTGGATGTTTTGATTTGTTTCAGAAATGGAATTATATTATCCGGTAGAATATAAACCGAAGGCATATTACTTAAATAGATGCCTTTCATCATTGGATTTATATATTTTGGGTTTTGAAATAATCAAACATTATTATATCTCAATATTATGTAACTATGATTTGCGGAACCTGTGGGAAGTTTACAGTGTCTGAAGAATTTATATAATCAATTATTTAATTGTCTAAAAGGTGAGTCATTTGTTTTATTGTGTCTTTACTTAAATTTTATGAAATCCTCGATTTAAATGATTGATGGTTACTTTTGTATTCATTTATTCACACTTAATGGTTTTTCCACATTTTCGCCCAGCTTATAAATGGTTTCTTGAATTCCAATACTTTCACTTAATTTTAAAAAGCAATGCACATATTATTTTTAAAAGTGCACTTTAATATTCCTACATAAATCTCCAGCTATTAACTTTCAAGATTAAACTGGAGGGGGTCTTGCATGAGTGCTGGTGGCAGGATGATATAGGAACTTGTAGTCTTCTTTAGAGACAGAGAACTAATTTTTTAAAGGTCATGGGCTTATGTTGATGTTTATTGTTTTAGCTTAAATTACATCATTCTGTTTCTTTCGCATGAGAAACTTCTGGAAAATCCATTTCACACCCTTTAAAAATGTTTTTAATTAACACATAATGATTGAATATATTTGTAAGAGTACAATATGATTTTTCAGCAGGCAAATACAATGGGTGATGATTAAATCAGCATAATTGTTATACCTATCATCTAAACCATTTGTCACTGCTTGCATGGGGAACATTCACAATCCTTTTTTCTTTTGGCTACTCTGAGATAAGTTGTTATTAGCCACATTCTCTCTGCTATATTTTATAGCCATAAACATTGTTCTTTTTACCTATCCATAATTTTATTTCCATTACTCAATATCCCTCTCTCTTCACCCACACCTTCACCTCAATTCTCTCCAGCCTCTAATAATGATTCTTCATTGCTACTTCTATGAGGTCAGCTTTTCGATTTTCATACATGAGGGAGAATATGTGGTGTTTATCTTATAGTGACTGGCTTATGTCACTTAGTATAGTGTCCCATGGGCTTCTGATTTCATCTTTTTTAGTGGCTGATTACACGGCTGATTATACACACACACACACACACACACATATATATATATATATGTATATACTTTATCCATTTGTCTTTTTAGTTTTCTTCTTCGTTATAGGGTTTGTGCACTCTCTAGAGAGAGACAAAGACAGAGAAAGTGAAAATCACCCCTCCTGATGGGGAGGAAGGCCATGCTGCGTCCCTCTGCTCTATTCTCTCGGGATTTTGAGCAAGCATGCATGTGTGCCCATTGTGTTTTTCAAGCCTCTAGGTTTGGAACTCCAACCGCAAAGTTGACCCATCTGTCTTAACCACCATGCTGCTGCAGGCCCTCTTTATGTCTTTTTTCGTTTACATGTTGATAGACTTAGATCATTTCACGTCTTGGCTACTGTGAATAGTGCTGTCATAACATTGGGGAGCAGATTTTTTTTTTTTATATTTTGCTAAGGCATGGGTGCTCACTGGAGAGAATGGAGTGTGGGATTGAGAAAGCACTCCCCCGGGTGGATGGCCACATCCTAATCCCTTTTCCTCTTGGGATTTTGAGCACGCACACTCACCAGAGAGAGACAAGAAGAGGGAGAGTGATAAAGCATTGCATAGGGTGTGTGGTCATGCCACAATCCTTTTTCCTCCATTTCTTCATCTTGTCAGGATTTAGAGCATGCATACTCACATGCCGTCATGTTTTTCAAGCTATCAGAGTTAGGACCCAAACTGTGGTTAGCCATGTGGGATTCAGCTCCTTTAACCACTAAGCAACGGGGCCATCCAAGAATGGCTATTGTCAGAAGGGTAAGAGATAACAAATGCTTGTGAGGGTGCAGAGGAAGGGGCATTCTTTTATACTATTTGTAGGAATATAAATTAGGGCAGCCATTATGAAAAACAATATGGAGTTTCCTTAACAAACTAAAAATAGAATTGCTGTATGATTCAGCAATCCCAGCCCTGTTAAGGAAGGCAAATCATTATGTTTGTAAACATATCTGCTCTGTTGGGCCAGCCCATGGCACAGTGGTTGAAGTAATCGGATCCCACATGGTTCAGCGTGTTGTTCAAGTCCTAGACCAGTGGTTTGAGAAACACACCCAGGTACATGTAAGGAAAAGTGAGAAACCAAGTCACCAGGTTCAGGACGTGAACCTTGGTTGTCCATACAGGAGTAGAGAATGTTAACTACCATTCCACCTGCTGGTCACAGCAAGAATAATCTTGATACTGTAACTAATGGGTGAATATTTAATCATGAACAAAATATACGCACAATGTCCAAGCATCTATCATCAATTACATAGTCATTATTAAAAGGAAAAATACTTCATAGTGGTTAAGTCTTAGAGGATACTATCTTAACCAAGGGATCAAAATGAATACAACGTTCTTTACATAGTCATTATTAAAAGGAAAAATACTTCACAGTGGTTAAGTCTTAGAGGATACTATCTTATCCAAGGGATCAAAAGGAATACAACGTTCTTCTGATAAAGCACCAAACCTACATGTCTCCTAATAGGAAACATTCAGAAAGATGCAGTATCACTTCTCAAGTACTCCCGCCAAAATGTGTAATCCGAATCTAAACCAGAAGAAATATTGCTTAAGCCACACTGAGGGACATTCAATAAAACAATTAACCTGTACTTTTCAAAAATATTGGGCTGTCTGGAAAGTCATGACACATTTTTGTATAAAATACCCCCAAAATACATCATAATATTCCTGACAACCTAATATGAAGACCATTAGTTTTTTTTGTTTGTTTGTTTTTGTTTTTTTTTAAAGTTTAAGAGAAATTGTTTCAGATAGAGCAGCCTAAAGAAACATAACAGCTACATGCAAGGTATGGTCCTGAGTGGGTGTTTAGTTCAGGGAAAACAGTTACGATAAACATTTTGCAAAGTACAGAAAACTGTATGGACTATGGGTTAGATAATAGCATTATATAACTATTAATATTTCTGATTTGAAAATCATAATGTGGCTACATATGAGGATGCAGTGATATGATATTTGCAGCCTACTCTTATGTGTTTAAAAATATATGCTTACCTTTATACCTATCTAGTACATATTAGAGTTCTTACGGGAAACAAAACTAATTATACACACACGTGCAGAGACAGACAGAGAAGAGATATTATGAAATTAGCTCAAGTAATTAGGCAGACAATGAAATCCCATAATCTGTCACTTGCAAACCGGAGAGCCAGAAAACCTGGTGGTGCAATTCAGTCTGCATTGCAAGTTTAGTTCCCAAGGGGTTACTAGTGTACAACGCAGAGACCAAAGGCCAAGCAACTTGGGACACCAGCGTCCAAGGCCAGGTGAAGATGGATGCCCCAGCTCAGGAAGAGAAGGTTAATTCACCTCTTCTCCCATTTTTTGTTTAGGCCCTAAACAGACAAGATTTTTATTTCTTCACTCAAGTCTATCAAATCAAATGCTAATGATGTCTAGACATACCTTCACGGACCCCCCAAAACAATGTTTTACCAGCTATCTGGGCATTTTTTTACCCATTCAAGTTAACTCATAAAATTCATGGTCACAGAGTCATTCTTCTTTGAATAATTTTGGATGAAGGAAAAGATTAGACTGAAAGTAAGAATGGAATGAAGTTCTTTGAAATAGAATTGGGACAAAGTTTGGAAAGGAAAATTTGACTTTGTTAAACATAATGTCTTCAGTGATAAAATGTGTGTAAACATTTCTCAGAGAAAGTGAGACAGATCAAGGCACTTCCATAGTGAGAATTTTAACTTTCTTGCCAGTGAAAGGTTTTAAAGTGTTTCAAACCACAAAGAAAAAGTATCAAATGCCCAACAGTCCTGGAGGTTCACCCAAATTGGGCAGCTGCACAGAAAATCTTTTGTCTAAAATGTTGCCACTGTTTAACTTAGTTCTCTGTGTACTTAACAGCTACATTTGCAGCTCTATAGTTATTACTGTTTATGGCTATCTTGTTTGCCTCATTTTATTTTCTTTTTAATGGACAGGAAATAGAATAATATAGGCTATTTGTTGAATTGGAAATATAATAGCATGAGCTGTGTACAAGCATATAGTTTCCATAAGATGAAAGCTGAAAATGCATAAAATAGACCTCCTGCCGGCTGGATAAATCTGTCTAGAGAAACATGTTTTGCATTAGGGACATTTGTGTCAGTGGCCTGTGTTAATTCTGTTGAGTTACAGTCTTTTCTTCTTTGCAATATCATTGATGACAGGCAACTCAGTAGAACAGAAAATAATTTAATTTTACATCACGCTTCAGGTTTTCTTTTCTTCCCTTGGACATTTATAGGCATGTTATTTACTACATAATTTCATCAGTTATTTATATGACTCTTCAACTTTTCACCAAACAGAAAGAATACCATGAAAGTGTACAGATTACTTCATGTTACATTTTGTTTGATGCATTACAGTGTTCAATCCTTTCTTTTTCCTTTCTTTTTAAACCAGACACTGTTATTTTACCCTGAATTCCATTAAATAGTGAAGGGACTTATAACATAAACCCAGTAAAATTTAAGGCAAATGTGTATCTTATGATACTTTTAATAAACGAATGAATAAAACTGTTGATAGTGCCTGTTATCTTTATTAAAATGAGATATTTTTAAGTATTTCTGCAACTATTAAGTCAATTGCTGATTTTAGAAGAGTACATTTTAAAATCATATAAATTATTAGGTATTTTCAAGGTATGCCTCATAATATTAAATTTTACCTCATGATTTATTTTAGTGTGTATGGTTTTATTAAATTAGTAGGAGCATGATTCTAATTTGAACAATGTGAATTGATGTACTATTTAATAAAAGCAAAATTCATAAGATGACATTCTTTTATTTCAGCTTTTTGTGAGATGTGTATCAGGAGAAGAGCAAAAATTATTGGGTGTATTCTTAAAAATATCAGCTTAAAGAAAGAGGAACTATCAAACATGAGAAAGAACTTGGACTTAGTAACAATAAATTGATATTAGAGTAAAAGAGAGGAAAAGAACACAGGTATATTAAATTATAGGTTACATATGAAATCCAAAACAACTTCTAATCTGGCTCACTACTATTTCTACAGGGTTCTATGCTTCACCAATAAATGTTTAAGAACTCCAGAGGAGACCCGATCCAGGTCCCATCCTGTCATCTCCCATGGGCTGGTGATAATGAAATCTGAAGAATATACATTATCCACATCCTCAGAAAGATTTTTTTCTGGGTGACTTATGATAACCTCTAAGTGAGTCCTTTGTTTTGATATCAAGTTTAGTAAGAACAAATTCCATCAATTTGATAATATAGTTGATAAAATGTCAGGGAGGAAGAAGAAAGAAATGTAGCAATGTCAACTAGAAAAATAGAGTGAGGAGAAAGAAAAATAGGTAAGTTGGAAAAATAGTTTTTCATCATTAAGAATAAATAATTGTTTGTGGAGGAAGTTTATTGACCTTAAGAGGTAAATGACTTAAAAGAGAAAAATCATATATTCATCAGCAAAAATAGATTTTCTTAAAAGTCTCTCTTGATCCCACATTCTCACGAGGAAATTGCACTCTTGCTATAAATTTGCCTTTTCTAATCATTTCACATAAAAATGAATCTTATCGTATATACTCTTTTGTATTGCATTTTCTTCATTTAATATAACATTTTTGAGGTTCATTCGTGTGTATCATGTAACAATATTTCTTTTCATTCAATTGTCGAATATTTTTCACTTTCTGGCTATATTCTTTAATTTTCCTCTTATCAATTATGGACATTTGGATCATTTCTAGTTTAGGTATTATGAATAATTAATTTTGTTATAAGATTTGTGTATGCATTATTATGTGAGCATTTTAAAATTTTCTCTTGGATGGATTTCTAGAAGTAGAATTGCTGGGCTTACAATCCATTTTGAGTTACATTTTGTAGATGGTGTGAGGAAACTGTTTCCCCCCTTTTTTCTGCTCCTATTTTTCCCCCCTTCTTTATTTATTGCTTCTGGATTTCCAATTGTTCCAGCACAATCTATTAAAATAAAACCTTCCCCCACCCCTTTTATATTAAATTCTTTTAGCATCTTTGTTGAAAATAAATAATCTTAAATAAGGGTTTGTCTCTGGATTCCC
This sequence comes from Tupaia belangeri chinensis, assembly GCF_000334495.1. Taxonomy (NCBI): domain Eukaryota; kingdom Metazoa; phylum Chordata; class Mammalia; order Scandentia; family Tupaiidae; genus Tupaia; species Tupaia belangeri. The sequence goes on from NW_006159428.1 coordinate 1,586,228, forward strand.
TGTGCAGGTCCATTCATCTGACTGATTACTACCTCTAATCAGTGATAAGAGAAAAACAGGAAAATGCCACTCTGCCTTCATTACTGTGGCTTTAAAGTATGTAAAAATATAGTAATATAATTCTCCAAATGTGTTCTTTCTCAAAAGTGTTTTCAATATTATAATTTTGTGTTTCTCTCCATATAAGCTGTTCACTTTCTGCAGATAATCCTACTGAAGTTTTGACACAGAGTACATCGAATTTGTAGATTGATTTGGTGAAACGGACATTGTGATGATACTGAGTCTTCCAAACAGTAAACACAAACTGTCTTGCTATTTACTTATATCTTTGGTGTTCTCCACAATTTTTGAAAATTTGATTGTCTAAGTATTATGCTTCTTTTGCTCAATTTATTTGTCTTTCTACTGCTGTTGTGAATAGAATTGTTTTCTTAATTTATTTCAAATAGTTTCCTGCTAGTACAGAGGGATAATTATGTTTTAAATATCAATCTTAAATCCTGTGTTTGTTTTATTCATTTATTAGTTTTAATCACTTTTTTCCCCTGGGGATTTTGTACATATAAGTTCATGTCATCTGAAAATAAAGACACATTTACTTTTTTTTGAGAGATTTTCACTGTAGGGCGCGTGCGCTCACCAGACAGACAGAGAGAGACAGAGAGACAGAAAGCGAGAAAACACCCCACAGGGGGGATGGTCACGCCGCAATCCCTTCTCCTCCATTCTCCTCTCGGGATCTTGGGCACGCACGCACACGCGCCCGGCATGAGTTTTAAGCCACCGGGTCCGGGACACGAACCGCGGTCGACTACGTGGGAGTCCAGCGACCTAGCCATTACGCTAACTGCTGGTTCCCAAGACACATTTACTCTTGAAAAATATTTTATTTTACTTTTTTTATTTGCTAGAGCACATGTAAGATCATAGGAGAGAGAGAGAAAGGGAAGGACTACTCCCATGGGGAGTAGTCACGCCACAATCCCTGCTCTCCATTTCTCCTTTCAGGATTTTAGGCATGCATGCACAGGTGCCTACCATCTTTTTTGAACCACTGACTGTGGGACTCAAACTGTGCAGTCAACCACATGGGATCCAGCTGCCTCACCTACCCCACAAAACTGGCCAGCCTTACACTTTTGCATCCATCTTTCTAATACGGAAGTCTATAATTCATTAATTAGCTAGAACTTTTAGAACAATGTCAAAACGGAGGTTACCAATATGGACATATTTGCCTAAGTCCAGATTTGAGAAAGCATTCCAGTTCCTTTTCCCTCCATTGTTTCTTACAGGTATTAAGATGCTTCCTGTGTAAAATCAGAAGATATTAGGACACCTACCTTTACATTAGTATTTCTTCTACTAATGTCCCTGAATTAATCCATTAAACATGAATTTTCAAATTTTTGGCTTCAACTATTTTATTTTTGCACAACAGAAAAAATTATTTTAGCATAGCTACTTTTACATTAAAATAAATTAGTTGGTTTAAAATGTATCAAATTTAAATTTCAAGGAAAAATAAAATATCAGAAAATATAGAAAGCTTAGGACATTACAATGTTATAAAAGCTAAAGAGACTGATAAGACTAAACTAGAGGAATAAAATTAATCTCAAGGCAGTAAACTCAATGGTAAGAGAAAATTAGAAAATACTTTGCATTTGGCTCAATGGAAAAAGAAGGTGTTCTATTATCTCTGAAATTTCATAGTTTGCAATTCCATAGGGATTAAATTAATTAGGAACTTGGATAAAGAAGAAATAAAATGTAGGCCAAATACAAACTTTTTAATCAAGGACATAATTTATTGCTAGAGAGGGTTTCAAGGTCAAGATAAAGTGGTTTCATTTTATTTTGTTTAAATTATTAGAATTTTTTGTAACTTTGAATGAGAAATTAAAAGAGAGATGAGATTGTTTAAAGGAAGAAATCAATGTGATTATACTTTACAGGAGTGAAAACTGATGTGAATCGAAATCCAGGTGCTAAGATTTATTTGAAAAAAAAAATGGAAGGACACTTTATTCTTTGAAGTGAAAGAAAGTTAAGTAAAGACATAAAGGTTTCATCTTTATTAAGTAGGAGAAGAGAGTATGTCATCAGAGTGAAGAGTCCCAAGGGAGTCAACTCTCAGCATCTTTCTCTAATAACTGTGTTTTTGGTTTTGATCAAAAGTAAAAAGTTTGGAAAATGGGAATTATATGATTATAAGTAACTAGATCAAACTAAAATGAAAGATGGGTTTTGATGGAAGACAGTAAAAAACTATGCTGTCTGGATAGGAGAGAAATACTAGATAGAGTGGAAAGAGTATAGGCTATATTTAGAAGTTAGGTTTAATAATAGAAGGAAAATGAATAAACAGAGTCTTTATAGAAAGAGGAGATTATTTCTTTTGATTTCTAAAGGGATCTTCAGTTAAGCTAAAAGCTAATTTAGGAAAATAACTAATAGTATCTTTATTCTAAAGAAAGGTTGCCTGTCTACCTCTCCCCACTAACCTAATTATTATTATTTTTTTTAAAGAAATGATATTTAGGACCTAAGCAATCTTTAATCATTTCATATTAAATCTGTGTTAACTGGGTAAAGGAATGTTTAAATTAACCTAAACTATTGTGATAAAAATTAGTTTTAACTTCTTTTCAATCAAAAAGTATATTTTTAAAAAATCAGAGTTTGCAGATGGTTACCTGATATACTAATATTTCTGTATAGTGAAAGACTTTGTTTTAAGCTTTGTCTTTTTGTAATCTGTTTCCTTTGAAATATTAGTGTATTTTTAAAACATATAACTGTGGGAAACCTTCAGTATAGAAGTTCAGTTTATATATATTTTAAAGCTTTTACTTGGTGATTTTTTATTTTTTGGAGAGGTTTTTGCTATAGGGTGCGTGCGCTCGCCAGATAGACAGAGAGAGACAAAGAAATAGAAAGCGAGAAATCACCCCCCAGGGGGGATGGCCACACCTCAATCCCTTCTCCTCCATCCTTCTCTCGGGATCATGGGCACGCACGCACATGCGCCTTGCATGAGTTTTAAGCCACCAGGTCCAGAATGTGAACCATGGTCAACTACATGGGAGTCCAGCAACATAGCCATTACACTAACTGCTGGTCCCAACTTGGTGATTAATAAGTAGTAGAACATAAAGTTTATTTGGGCAAGATTTTCAGTTGGTAGATAATTATTCTGAAAATCACTAGTTTTCCTAATAAGAAATATAAACTTCTCTACTTTGAATATCACATAAGAAATTGAGGAAATTGTAAAGCACAGTTATATTATAAAACCCATCTATCAAATCTAATTGAGTGAAATGAGTGAAAGATATTTCTCATTATCTATTGCTATAAAATTTGTAAATACAGATAAAGCTTTAAGTAGATTACATAGTATTTTACAAATAGAAAGTGTGGAAACTTCAGACTCTAAATTTCTGCAGAGCATACCAATTAAATTAGGAAAAATATAAAACCCTGTAGCTAATAGAAATAGAGATGTATTGATTAGCACAGTTCTTAGGACTTGATGCCAATAATTTGGTTTTACTTGAGTAAAATTTGTAATAGCATATGTAAATTTAACTTTGTTATAAATGTGTAAGATGTTTATTTAGTTTTTAACACAAAAAGCTTAATATCATGCCTTTTCCCTGATTATATTATATTCCTGCTACTCCTATTAAATTTAAAATTATCCCTAATGAGAATATTCTATATGTATCTGTACACATCCACACAGAAGGGGACTTCAAAAGTTTATGACAAAATGGAATTAAAAAGATACATATTGAAACAATCATCTTTATTTCTCTACTTGCACTCTATCAAGTTCAAGACACTTGTAAGTGATGAAATCAGCTATTTAGTCCATTCCTGAAGATGGGGTTCTGGGAATTTAACCATGTCGATGAATTTTTTTTTTACATTCTTAACTGAATAAAATTGTTAAAAGGACATCATTTTAAAGATGTAAAGGGAAAAAAAAGAAATAAGAAGGAGGCAAGTCAGGATTATAACCAAAATATCTAATGATTTATAATTTTTGAAGAGAGAATTTTTGCTATAGGGCACATATTTTCACTGGAGAGACAGGACAGAGAGACAGAAAATAAGAATTCATCTCCCAAGGGAATGACCATACCGTAGTACCTTCTTCTCCATTCTCCTCTTGAGATTTTGGGTGCACACACATATGTGCCTGGCATCAGTTTAAAACCGTGGTCAACTACATGAAAGTCCAGCAATGCAACTATTACATCATGATTTTTCATTGAACCTCTTGTGAAATGTTTGATGAGGAGATTGGGCAGAAACATTGTTTTGGTGGAGAAAGACAGTTAAAGCTTTCCTTGTTGTTTTTCTGCTGAAGTTTTGCGTTGTTCAGAACACTTTAGCATATGTTATTAATCTTTGGATGTCCAGAATGTCAGCATGCAAAATGCCCTGAGCATCAAAACTAAACAAAACGAAACACAAGGCAACTAAAAAGTCTGAGAAAGACAGACTCATTACAGCTGAAATCTTATCTTGGTCAAAGGCATTAGAAAATAGTTCCAATTTGCTATGTGTTCCAGAAAGGCCATTTATAAGAGAAAGAATTCAACCACAAAATCCAGAGTTGAAAAGAAAAAGGGAAAGGTTGTTGCTGCTGGCACGAAACCTGTTGGTAGTGACAAGAAAGGCATACCAGGGTGTTTAGACTCTGCAAGATGCTTGGGTATTATCCTACTGAAGATGTGCCTGGAAAGCTACTGAATTATGGCCCAAACTCTTGTTAGTCAGCATGTGAGAAAACTGCAGCTAGAGTCACTTCTGGGTCCATTCTATTCTTCCTCAGTGGCCACAATAGAGGCAAGAGGTTGGTTTTCCTGAAGCATCTGAGCAGAGACTTGCTACTTCTGACTGGACCTCTGGTCCTCATGCGAGTTTCTCTATGCAGAACACCCCAGAAATCTGTCACTCCACCTCCTAGAAAATTGATGTCTACAGTGTAAAAATCCCTAAACACCACACTTGTTCAAGAAGAAGCTGACAAAGGCAGACATCAGGAAGGTGAGATCTTTGTCAGAGAGAAAGAGAAATATGAGAAAACAGAGGAGCTCAAGGTTGATCAGAAAGCTGTGGACTTGGGACCAGCAGATGGCATGGTTACATCACTGAACTCCCATGTAGTTCAACATGGTTTGAGTCCTGGACTTGGCAGCTTAAAACTTATGCCAGGCACATGTGCATGCATACCTAAAATCCCAAGAGGAAAAGGGAGGAAAGGGGACTGTGGCAAGGCCAACTCCCCAAGGGGATGATTTCTCGCTTTCTGTCTCTATGTTTCTCTATGGGAAGAGAACATGCCTTTTTTTGCTATAGCAAAAAATAACTTTCTTAAAAAAGAAAAAAAGAAAGCTGTGGACTCATAAATTCTATCAAAATCTGAGTTGTTCCTTAGTTGAGGGCTAGCTGTGAATCCTGTTTGCCCTTACCCATGGGGTGTATCCTCAAAAAGTAGGAGTACACCAAATTTCTTACTAGGAACTCAACTACATAACTGATACATTAAAAAAAACCTAGATATAAGCTTTTAAACCATAAGGCAAGTATTAAGTTCAAGTAAGAGAAGTAAAGGCAGTGTCAGCAATAGGTAAAGATGAGGAAGAAAGTTTATATTTTCTATACATATAGGTTGTGAATAATTTTGAGTATTGGCTTCTTTGAATAAAATGCATCTTTATTTTATTTTGCTATTATGATTCACCAATATACTTTTCTGTAAGTAAAATCAGACTGATATCCAGAGTTTTCAGGATAAATATACCAAATACCTTTAAAAGTATTCTATGATAATTATCAAATTAGCTTATTTTATATTATATACTTATTTATTAAAATAAAGGTGGGTATAAAATAATTTTCTTTGTGATCAATTTGAAGATCAGTTGGTCTGAGTTTATTAAACAAAATTATTTATATACATGTACAAGCCCGTAGTCTTAGCATGAATATATTTTTATATTTATAAGTGCTCAGTAAGTCAAAGACAAGTATTGAATAAAATATAGCTGTTATCATTGTAGCTCAGTGTTTTATAGCATCACAGAACCATAAATTATCCTCACAATTCATATTCTGAATGTAAATAGTATGATCTCAGTTATCTGTTATGTCTATTTCTATGAATTTAATAAGCTAATGACCGTGCAAACTATATTATAAAATGTATTATGATAAACAACAAATGTATGAAAAATAAATGTTCATGGACTATATATATATATATGTATACATACACATATAATAAATAACATCTTCTGATTCTGATTATCATAAAAATAAAAAAAAATGATTGGGATGGGAGAATTTACATTTATGTATGTTTTCAGTGAAGGACTTCATAAGAATTTGGAAAAGATATGATACTTTAAATTATGCAATTTTATTTCAGTGTGAAAATGTTTCTGTAGCTGTAATAAATGAACTATCTTCTTATTAAAGAAAGACGACTGTGAAAATTGACCAGGCTTTACTAGCAGAGCCCATGTTTTCTCATCCTGGTTAAGAATATCATTAAGCTTAATATTAACCTCAACAGTCATTCTTCCTCCCTAACAGTGCGTGGACATGAATAATGATTCAGAACAAGAGGTATATTCTTTAAGAAAAATCTTCTTGGATGTGGGCTACAGATAAAGGCTGCATCCTGCCTGCCTGTGCACACCCTGGGCACTCGGCATGTATCCTCAGCATGGGGAGCAGAATAACATGAACCACCTTTCATTTTTCATCTAGTTCTTCTTAAGGAATATGTCCAGATATTTACTAGATACTATGGTTATCCTCATAGGATCCTAGAAATGCAGTGTAAGGTTATTTCTGTGAATAAGGTGAACTTCTGCACGTGAGCTGTGTTTATTAAATGTGCTTCAACTTCTTTTTTTTGTTTCTTTTTTTTAAAGAGAGAGAATTTTACTATGGGGCATGTGCATTTGCAAGAGAGACAGAGACAGGAAGTGAGAAATCACCTCCTCAAGGGGAAATGGCCACAATTCCTTCTTCTCCATTCTCCTCAGGATTTGGGGCCCATATAATGCAGGGGGAGTTTGAAGCCACTGGGTCCAGAACTCAAACTGTGGTCGCCTACAATGCGATGCAACCATTATCCCCTCTGCTGGCCCCTCAATATGCTTTCAGTTGCTACCAAACTGCTGTGAAACTGCTCCAGTATTTCTGTCGTATGTCTCAAAATGTTATTTCAGTTCACGTACTCAACGTCATTACTTACGATTCTTAATTTCCATAAAGGTAAGATAATACCAATCTTTGAAAAGAAACAAAATTGTCATAGTCATAGCAGCAACATTTTTTCCCTTGAGTTATAGTTTTTATTTATTTATTATTTATATATTTATTATTATTATTCATACATTAGATAGCATCAATATTTTAAAGGAATATTCTGAACATCTTTGTGCAAAAAAGTTAACAAGTCGCTGAGTAAACACATTCTTAGAATGATAAAATTTTCAAAAACTGTTTGGACCTTCCATTAAGAGGTAGATTCTACACCAGGCCTTGGATTTGGGCAGCCATGCAGTTTACTAGACCAAGTGTTGGCACATTGAGACTATTTTGTCGTTGTTGAAGGCATAAGCCATAGATGAAGAGTCTGGAGCCTGCTGGATGACAAGAAGCCGTGTGCAGGAAAACCAGTGCGCCTGGGGTAACTGTTTGCCAGCTGCCACTCCTGACAGTAAGCACACCGTACTGCATCCAGCTCCCTCGTGGTCTAACATCTGACAACACGTAGGTATGTGAGAGCCTGCCCCGATGTTATAAGTTACAAGCCATTTGGTAAAACTATAAATTATGAGATAATTTAGTTCTTTTTTTTTTTTAAAGAATTTTTGCCACAGGGCACATGCCCTCTCCAGAGAGAGAGAAAGAGAAAGAGAAAAATCACCCTCAGAGGATGGCCACACTCCATCCTTCCCCTGGGATTTGGGCCATGCATGCACTCATGTCTGGGTCTCAAACTGCATTCGGCCATAAGGGAGTCCAGCCCCTTAACCACCACACTACCTGTTGGTCTCTAATTCTTGTTCCTTTAAACTACTAAATTTCTCTCTCTCTCTCCCTCTCCGGTCAAATTAAATAAATAAATTAATTAATTAATTAAAAAGAAAGAAGTCTAAAACTGGTTCAAAAAGATTAAGCATGAGCCATTAGTTTATTTAAGAAATTGCTGTAACACAAGACCTGATATTACTAGGTGTTACTAGGGTTAGATAAATGAGATAAATTTTGTTTTCCCTGAAATAAATATCAAACTTAAATAAGTGAAATCTTCAAAAAAAAATGAGTTCACATTAAAAAATAACTTTCCATTTTATATTGCTGCTAAAGCGCTTATTAAAGCCATACAACACCATGTTTTTAATATTATCTGTGGAATTTTTTCTTTATTTCTTGAATTTCCTGTGTCCTCCCCACCCCCTCCCCGCCCCAGCCTTTGCCTTTCTCTTTCCTCCTCCTTTGTTGTTTGGGAGGAGAAATACTTCTTGCTTCTACTCTGGAATTCTATCCTATTTTCCAGAAAGCTACAGGAAACTATGTCATAGTGGGGAAGAGAGTGAAGTTGGTGCTGTACCCCAGGTCCAGCCTCTGCTCACTTGGTATCCTTGGACAGGCCACTGAGACTCTGAAGCTCAGTTTTCTCAACTATGCAGCAAACGTGAGAATGAAACTAAAATTCTTGTATTAGATTAACTACCAAGCAAGATAATGCATTAATATGTTCCATTTAAAGTACATAGAACAGCAACTGTTCAATGAATATTATCAATTAATTGACTTCATCACTATACTTGGTAAAAAGTGCAGGTAGAGTTGCTATAACTTTTGAAGTGCCTAAATTTATACCTAGAGCCATAAAAACCTTATTAACTATTATTATATGTTTTTTTTTACATTCATCACAGAGGAAAAAATAAACACTTTTAAAAACTTAAATTCTGGTATAGTTTTAGCATTCTCATTCATAAAACACCTTCACTTTTTCTGCTCCTTTTAAAAACATTCCCATCTCCATGTAATATGTATTTTGGTTAATTACAACTTAATATTCCCTCTAAACAATTTCTGAACTAGTATTAAAATTTCATAATTATAGTTTTTCTTCCTTTCTTCCTTCTTTCCTTCCTTCCTTTTTCTTCTCTCTCATTTCTTTTGTTTCTTCATCTTCTCCCTCCTTCATTCCTTCCTTTTTCCTTCCTTCCTTCTTTCTTTCTAAAATTTGTCAGAGGCCCGGGACCAGCAGTTAGCATAATGGCTATGTCGCTGGACTCTCATGTAGTCAATCGCGGTTCGCATCCTGGCCCCGGTGGCTTAAAACTCACCCTGGGCTTGTGTGTGCACGTGCCTAAGATCCCGAGAGGAGAATGGAGGAGAAGGGATTGCAGCATGGCCATCCCCCCCTGGGGAGTGATTTCTCGCTTTCTGTCTCTATGTCTCTCTCTGTCTGGCGAGCGCACGCGCCCTATAGCAAAAAACCTTTTAAAAAAAATTTGTCAGAGGGTGTGTGCAGTTGCCAGAGAGTAAGAGAGAGAGAGAAAGAAATAGAGAGAAGGATAAAACCTCCCACCTCCACAAGGTGTTATGCTACCAGATGGTGGAGTTGAGCCATGTTGTGTGAAATTCCAATTCTTTGGGTCCAGATCTCTAAGGTTAGAGACCTGCCCCCAAGATGTGAAGAAAAGCTACAACCACAAGAAAGGCATGGAGAAAAACATTTTTAGTAGAAAAGTAAGATTATACTGCAGGGGGGACAAGAAATATGAGAAAGCAATAAAATACCTCTCCTCCAAGGGAAAAGAATAACTCCTCTTCATCCACAGACAGTAAAATGGAACTCACAGAAATGTCAGATAAATAATTTAGAATATTCATAGTGACAAAGTTAACAGAGATAGGCGAGAAGAGAGACAATGAACTCCAGAATACTCAGGAGAAAGCCAACAAGTTCTAGGAGGTGAGGAAGTTCTTGCAAGATCTTATGAGGAAATACACACAATAAAAAAGAATCAAATGAAACTATTAGAGATGCAGGCTGCAATACAGGAAATCAATACCTCCCTTGAAAGTGTTAAAAGCAGACTAGTTCATACAGATTGAATCTCAGATGTAGAAGACAGAATTACCGGCCTAGAAAAATCCACCATGAAGACTGAGAAAATAGCCCCAAAATGAGAATAATATCTGAGAAATACTAGATACCATTAAATATTCAAACACCTGGATTATTGGTATCACAGAATTGAAGAGACTAATAAGGGCATTGTTAATCTATTCCATGAAATCCTGGAAGAAAAATTTCAAAATGTAGAGAGGTAATAAAAGATTCAGTCCCAAGAAACACAAGGGACCCCAAATAGAATCAACCCAAGAATATCTTCTCCAAGACATGTTATAGGCAGACTGACCAAAACCACAAATACAAGGTACTAAGTTTGGCAACAGATAAACAATATCCCATCAGACTAACAGCAGACTTCTCATAGGAAACAATGCAAGTAAGGAAAGAATGGGAAAATATATTCTAAGTGTTAAGTGAAAAACAATTTCAACTAAGAATACTGTACCCAGTAAGATTATCCTACATATGGGAAGAAAAGACAAGCACATTGTCTGATAAACAAAACCTGAAAGAATTTACCAACACCAGAACAGCTCTCCATGAAGTTCTGAGAGGAGTGCTATACCAGGAAAACTATATATAGATATCCAGAAGTCAGAATTCCAAAAAAACTAACAAAATGGCCAACTTAATGGTAGGGACAAGTCTGGAGTTGAATACTATCTTCCAGAATTTAAACGGGAAGATCAGACCACATCAGAAGATAGATTAAGTGCATGAGCCTGAACTGGTAAAATAGAATCTTAAGACTTTTGACTAAAATATTACTGATTTTTTTCTATGCTTTGTTTTCCATATTTAAGAATTTTTGTCTTGTCTTGAACTCCCAATAGGTTTATATACCTACTATTTGAACAAAATCCTAACCTGTTTCCTGGCTTTAAGTTTTAAGAAAGCTCTCTTAGCTTTTTTAAAAGAGTTTGATGTATTAAAGCTAAAATTGCTTTTCTTGACATTAAAAATATATATTTTAAAATACCTGTTTAATGACCTTAGTAGCTATATAGCATCAGCTAGGTGTTTCTTTATTGTATATTCATTCTACTCAGAGTTTCATGCCTGAAGTCAACATGTGTTGACAGATATGTTTATACCAACTGAACTTGCCATTGAAAGTAGTTCAATTAATTAAGATATTTTGTGAATCAATAAAATGTGAAGAAAAAAAGGAATGAAAAGCAACTGTAGACAGAGCCACTATATAGTGTATTCTGGATGAGAATTCACATTTTGTATGCTGTGATGATGTTCAGTGAATGAATGTTAAAAAAGAAAGTAAGATTATAGAATGCAAGTGTACTCAAAAGATTTATGGGTGGGCAAGTTGCTAGGTAGCAGCTGTGTTTGGAATGGGCTAGGTGTTTTTTTATTGTGATATTTGGTAATGAATATTTAGCAGGGGAGGTCTATCAGAATCTCTGGCCTCTTTGTTCGAATTCAGAGGCTTCCATGTACACTTGTATATTTCTCCTTCAGATGAGGAATTGGAGGGATTTGATTACCTAATTTCACATCCCAGTGTAGACTGGGAAGGTAGGTGTGCTTGCATGGGGACAGTCTGCCCCATTAATTTACTGCCCCAGAGGGAATCAATATGTTGACCAAATGTCCCATTGGATTCTTGCATATATATGTATTAATAGAATGACAGATTACAACCTTAAAGTGTTTTTCTTTAAGAAAACGTAGGTAATAAATTAAAAAATGAGACTATCCTGTTAGGAGCCAGGTGGCGGGAAAAAATTCTTGCAGAGGGTCCGGTTCAAACTCTTGACAAACTGTGATCAATGAAGCAGATGTCCTGCTGTTGTTTCAGGATCTCCCACTCATATCTGGTTGAACATATCATAGTCACACCACAGTTCTTTCTCCTCCATTGCTCTGTCTTGGGCCTTATGAGATGCAGTTCCCTTAACCACTACGCCACAGGGCCAGCCTTTATGATTATAATTTTGATTGCGGAGTGGATTTTTCCAATAGAGTCATAATTTAATTAGGTCTTTATTCTTTGCTATTTAGCTTCTCATTATTTTTAACAATGTGTAAATAAAAGCATTTATGCTTGAGCTTCTTTCTATTACATTACTTCATTATACTCAGACAATAAATGGCTTTTGATAATATTAAGAGACTCTACCTTTTCTAAGAATTAATTCTAACTGATAAGGCAGTCAACAAAACATTTATAAATTTCATTACAATTGTAACAAATTTATAATGATGATGGGACTCCAAAGAAAGCAAATTCATTTCAAATTTTTCATTTTTTTAATACACTTTATCAGTGTAAATGGTACATTTTATGGTTCAAGTTCAGAGAGAAATATTCTTTGCTTATTGTTATTTAGCAAAAATCTGAAGTTAGGTTTCTAGGCCAGTTTTTAGAAACATATTGTGAGAAGAATTAGCCTTGGAAAAAGAACTATTCCTTCCAAAATGATGACAAAATGAATAGCATAAACTTTAGATAGACAAACTATGTTTGATATAGCAGGTAGAACTGCATGCTAATAAAATCATTTTATTAGATTACCAGAAAAGTTATGACATGTTTTTCTATGCAAAATATGTCATGACATTTTTGAAAACCCAATAATATATTTTATATTTAAGAAGACCTTTTACTCAGAATGCTAAAAAAATGAATGTGTCATTAAAATGAAACAATTTTAACTAAAATTTGAGTACTTGAACCTGGTTAAATATTTTTAAGGCAGAGAATGCTAATTAGCCAGATAAAATATGATAGAAATACCTCCAATTTTAGGAAATGGACAACACTAGTGCTCACTAATATCGGACTTACTTTCATCTTCTAGATCTATAGACTAGAATACCTTTTTCTTTGATGGTAAGCCAGAGATAAATAACTAATCCTGTCCAATGGGCTGGGAGAAATGATGGGCCTTATTTTGGGGATAAGATTTTTAATTATAGGATTCTCTTTTCTATTCTCCTGTTGGAATGAACAAGGTAGCTTCATGGTCCACATAAAAAATGTAAGATAGTCTAGCTTCTATCAGTCTGGATCTCTGTGTTGCTGTGGGTATGGCACTCAGGGTATGCATTAGATAGTTAGGAAAATGCAAAAGAAATATTCTTTGAAGGATCCCACTGTGATTTAAAGTTGTTGTTTTTTTTTTTTTGCATTTTATTTTTTATTTAACTTTATTTATTTATTTATTTATTTATTTTAATTTGACCAGAGAGGGACAGAGAGAGAGAGAGAGACAGAGAAAGTGAGAAAGCAAGCAATCAAGTCTGAGACTCAAACCTCCAACACCCTTAAACACCATGCCAACTTTGGCCCATGCCAACTTTGGCCCAATTTAAAGTTTTTTGGTAAACTCAACTGACTGATATTTTATAGATTGCAAGAACAATACTCACCAACTTAACCAAACACTTTTCGTGCTCTCAAATTTGTTTCTTTATACATAAATTACTTACTTTGATCCTCACATGAATGTTATTTAGGATTCACATTCGTAACACACAGTAATATTTTACTCTCTTTTCAGACTCTCTTCAAATAAATCATCTCACAGGTTTTTAGTTTTTTAACATGTTTCAGCTTTAAAAATATCAAAATAATAGAAAATGACATTGTCAACTATAAAAAAGTTTATACAAAGGTATTGTCAGTAGAATAACATTGCAGTGCTGGTATTTAGGAAGTGGAAATTGTGGATTTTCCCTGTTCTAATTCAGACATTTCTGTAATATTTATTGACTTTATAATAAGAGATTGTTGCCATCTATAGCAAAGTCTCATGAAATACTTTATTAGTTTATGCATACAATGGTTCCATTTTAGGGAAAAAAATTCCTTGCAGCTAACTAATTGATTAAAACTGCAACACATTCTGAAGTCTTTGAAAAGAAGTTATTGAAATATGATTATGAAAAGACTTCAGAGCAGGAATATATTCCTATAACTTTATAAAAGCTGCAAGTCAATTACCTGCAAAACTAAAAACAATTATGTTTGATAATTTAGGAATATAAATTTCAGGAAATATGCAATTGTTTTCAATTTCATCTCATAACCATATAGACTCAATTATATTGTTTTCCATTATAAAAGACTAATTAGCTTCATGAAAACTGGTATGTTTGGAGTGCAAGGTATCATAATTAGGATTTAAAATTTTAATTTCTAAGTGTCATTCTTTGATTTACTGCCTTATGCTGGATTATTTTATATATACATTTTAGAAAACTATTTCTTTAATAACCATTTTAATTTTTTCTTTGAACTTGTGTTCAGTCAGAAAGATAACAAAGTTTTATAGAATCTTAAAAAATGTGAAAAATAAAATAGAAAAAGGCGTCTTCTTCTAAGACATATAAATCCTTCTCATACTCATGTTTTCAGTCATCCGTGATGTTCTTTGTTCTAGTAAACATTCTACTAAATTATAATTTTATTTTAGTTTTAAATAAAGATTATCAGATAACAAAATATATAAAAATAAGATAAAAAAATGACTTAAATATATGGTGAAACAGAAATAAGTGAGGAAGTAGGTAATAAATTGATGACTATTTCATTAGGCAATATCTTAGCTCTAAAATTGCTGCACTTTTAAATTGGATATTTTTCATATAAAAAAGTGTGTTTAATTGGGTGTTAAAATATAAAGACCCTTTCTTGACTTCACATAGATTTAAATTTAGTAAGGTAGAGAATAATGAGACAAGGAAAAAACTAATAAATATAAACAATAACTGGTCCAGCTCCAATAAGCTACAAGAGCGATGTTAGGGGTAGAAATACTTTCAGTATAAATTGATTAGTTCGTTTATGCCTTCTTCCTAGAATTGATGATAAAGTCAACCCTTTCATAAATAATTTCAGTCATGTCAGCTCTAAATGGCCTCTTTTCCGAGCCCCCAAATTTGGAGCTCATATATGCACAGAAGCTTCTATGTATGAGTCAATATATGCACATGATAAATGACTGATATTTGAGTCAAGATAGGTTCACCTTTTCTGACATAGCATAAATCTGAAAATACTCATTTTTACCTTATAATTAAGTATCTGGGAATATTCCTTTCTGAGTAAATAAAGTAATTAATTCAACTAATTAGAGCACTTATTACATGTAAGACTTAGAATAATAAATGTCACCTGAGTCTGCTTACCTTTAGCTGATTAAACTAAACTTAGTGTTACATTTGTCACTAATTTGAACCTAAGCCATTTAGAAATGCAAGTTCACATGCAAGTATCAAAATGTCACAGAATGGAAATTAAACATCAAAAACAGTAATCCTATAGAGTAATGAAGAAGATTTACTACCTTAAAGAGGGGTATGTAGTGAATCCTTGAGCATTTGTGCTAATACCCTTGAAGTGTCAACTCAGTTCCTTTGTCTTTTTTTTTTTTTTGGAGAGGTTTTTTGTTTTTGTTTTTGTTTTTTTTGCTATAGGGCGCGTGTGATCGCCAGAAAGACAGAGAGAGAGAGAGATAGAAAGCAAGAAATCACCCTCTGGGGGGAATGGCCATGCCACAATCCCTTCTCCTCCATTCTCCTTTCGGGCTCTTGGGCACACACGCACACGCGCCCGGCATGAATTTAGGCCACCGGGTCTAAATTCTGCAGTCAACTACATGGGAGTCCAACGACATAGCCATTACGCTAAGTGCTGGTCCCAGTTCCTTTAAGTCTTAATCTCCATTTCTCATAAAATGTCATTTTCCTCCAATAAATATTAGGCTCCACCATACTTATATTTCTCTAGTTTGGAACCTAAGTTGGATTTCATAAAATGTTAGTCAAATTGAATTGCTGAGAGGTGAAGCAAAAGAAACAAATGAAAATCAAAACTTTGTCTAAAGACCTTGTTACTGGAAAAGTCAGGTGAAATAAAGAGTACAGAAATAAACAGCCATTAAATTTACTCTGTATCACAAATTCTAGCCACTAAATCCTTTATGGCCATTATCAGCAATGCTTCAGCAACTACTGGGAGGCCTCAGTCCTGAGGGGAGGTCTTGTGGGTAGCATACCACAGTATCTACTGCATTTAATAAAGACTGCAAAAAGTTTGAAAATTAAAAAAAATTTGTCTAGCAGCTAAGGTAAAAACATGGTAATTTTATAATTATCTTTCCTCTAATATATGAAGTGAATCTTCTTTGTTTAATTTTATTTATTTATTTTAAAAGATTTGATGAGTGAGAGCAAGGAGAGTGATAGAAAGTGAGAAAGCAAGCACTAGGTCTGGGACTCAAACTATGGTTGGCCATGTGGGATCCAGCACCCTTAACCAGCCCGCCATCTGCTGGCCCCAAAATGAATCTTTTGATAGGTTTTTCATCTATTATGAGCGAAACTATCATTAATGTCTGACATTCACTGGAAGGATTTAGCATCCAAGAGAGTGAACTGCTTTTTGTCAGGCCACTTCTACTATGAATCATAGACTAATATAGTGATCTGACAGTAACTTTCAATGAGAACATTATTTGATATTTCTGGAAAAGGGTGGAATATAAAAAACCAGGAGTCAATTAAAAATTCCCTATATAATATTTGCTAGATATTATAAGAAAAACAGAAATGAAATCTAAGGTATTCAAAATCATGATGTTGTAGATTAACAGATGTTAATGTTTTGGGCCAGTAGGTGGCATGGCGGTTAGGGTGCTGGGTCCCCACATGGCTGACCCCAGTTTGAATCCTGGACCTGGTGATTTGCTATCCTTTCTCTTTCTCTCTCTCTCTCTGTCTCTCTCCCTGTCTCTCTCTGTCGAGTGCATGTTCCCTGTAGCAAATTAAATGAAGAAAAATAAATAAATAAAATCAAGTAAGTAATACTTAAAAATACAAGTGGATGTTAATGTGAATAATATTTCCAAGTTATCTATTGAAGACAACAATTTGATTCTGTATGCATTTCTCTTTCCTCTGACTCGTACTCTCATTTTGGCTTTGACTTGCCATAGAAGAATTATAAAATGAAACCTCATATTTCTTTAAAAAGTTTCCAAACCTGAAGCAAGTGCAAACCATTTTCATTGTGTGTGTTGGATGTGTCCATTTATGATTTCTTTAATGAATAGATTGATAACAGAAATTCCAAGAGAGTCAGTGCCCACAACTTTACTAAGAACTTACGGGGGCTGCTACGAACAGCAAGGATCTTGCATTCTTTTTTTGAATATTCTGATCACCATTGTGGAAGAAAACACTTATGTCAGAATAGTGTAGTTAGTGATTAAAATAAGGAATATTCATTGGCAATTTTATTATAAACCAATTTATTTAGTGAAGTTGGTAATGAGAGAGAGAAAGGGGGGATCGAGAGGCAAGAAAGGAGTAGGTGCAAGGGAGAGAACGCGGAAGAGGATGAGGAAGATAAGGCTGACCACATTGACTAATTCATCTTTCCGAATGCACACAGCCAAGGACGATTGTCACATGCCGGCACAGTGTCTGTCACCGTCAATGTGCACGTGACCCCAGTGTGAAGGTGTTGTATTGAGAAAACCTGTATGCTTTCCCTCTTCCGACTCTTTTCCTCCTGCTCCTAGTCCTTCTCTTGTTTGTTTTCTTCCCCTTTCTTCTTCACATCCTTTTTTTATTGTCTCCTTTTTGTTCTCTTTGTTACTCCCTTTCCCTCTCTACCTTTTTTTTTCTTTAAAGATTTTTTGCCATAGGATGTGTGCACTTGCCAGAGAAAAACAGACAGAGAGAGAGAAAGGGAGAAATCACCCCCCCACACACAGGTGTGATGACCACACTGCAAGCTCCTCCCCTTCTCCCTCCTGTTGGGATTTGGGGAACAGATTCCCAGCATATTTGCAAGCTCTGGGTCTAAGATTAGAACTGTATGCCAGCCATGAGGGATCCAGTTCCCTTAACCACTGGGCTGCAGGACTTGCATGGTCATCTTGTACTTTAAATGGATATTTTCCCTGTGAATGAATTTACAAAATAATTAACCAGGGAAATACTGAGTTACTACATTATTACATAATTCACATTTTCAAATATTGACACATTTAGTTATACAGAATTTTAGAAAATTGTATTTGCTATCTTCTCTGATCTCATTATAATAGTCATTAATAATTTGGAAGCAGTCAAGCCAATCATGGTAAATATTAGTTTCCTAAAATCCTGATTTTTCAATGGAAAACTCAAATGTTATCCTTGGCAAACCATACTGTCAATTGTTTTGTTGGCAGTAATGGGCTTACATCATTTGTCTTGGAGAAAGTGTCTGAAATAGACTCAAATTCAAATAACTAGTTTTTCTTTCAGTCATTCTATCAAGTAAACATCTTGTGCTATAAGAAAGAAAATAGATAAAGAAATTCAAATTTTAGTCACATAATTGTTTACTTCTAGCTTATTCTAGTTGAATGTACAATGTGTTTATGTGTATTTCCCATTTTATCACACTAAATATTGAAAAGAGATGTACTCCCTGTAAAGGTTCAATTAAATTACTTTTTATTGTTTCATCAAGTATATATTTTTTGCACCATTTTTTGTTTGTTTTCTAGTTGTGCATGGCGGTAAAGAATAAAATGACTAAAAATGCACTTTGGTGCTACTGACTTGACTGTTTTTGAACCTTCAGCATTTTTCCTACCATTGCTTGTTCATCATAAGTACAAATACCAATATGCTAGAAAAGGCAGATAATATCACTATATCAATAAGAAAATTGATTTAACCTAAAAACTCCCTGGAGGGTGTCAGAGCTGATCAAGAATCCATAGACCATCATGGAGAATCACTAACTTAGAGAAGAGCAGAAAAACAAAAACAAAAACCAAAAATCAAGAAAGAATAAATGTAAGAGATTTGGATAAATAAAATTTGTAAGAATTGTCTTAATTGTTCTCTCTTTCGAAATCTCTGTGTTCACATAGAGTACCACAGTGCAGCCTTCCTGTGTGCTGCTTTGTGTCCTTTTCATTTGACGTCTCTGTACAATTTGTCTAACTGATCTTTTCAAAGCTTTGTGAAACAGTCTGCCTTTTTCTCTATCCATTTACAACTTCCATAGATGTTGAGCATGTAATAATTAAGCACACTATTAATAAGTTTTAATTCATTTGTAGCTCTTGGAACAGACTGAAAGATTTGAATAGTAGATTTGAACTCTCATGTAATCTAATATTATATTAAGAACAGCTTAGATAAATTTTAAATTATTCTGAAATTGAGAAGAAACTTCAACTTCAAATATTAAAATTACAGCTATTAGTATATTAGTTATTCTTACAGTTAAGTATAATGAAATAGTACAGGACAGATAGCAGGACTTACATAGTAAACAAAAACTTCACAGGATAATGTCTTACTGACCTTTTTACATGTCACCTTGAACACTTACCTCTATGTTTGTGATTGAGTCAGCATTACAAGATTTGAGTATTCCTGTATTTTGAGTCAAGTAATATTTACATGACCCTAAATACATTAGTTAGTTGCTATACAATTTAATTGATTGTCTATAAAAGAAGAGGTTAAACTAGATGATCTGCCAACTTCTTTCTTTTATTTTTTTTTAAACACCAATAATCAGTATAGACCACGTCAGCAAAGTGATTGCTTTATTATGAACTGAATAGCAGACTATGTATGACCCATTATAAAGAGAAGAAATGAGGCTTTTAGTTACCATTATGATGTATATTTTTAATACATGCAGTCTCAATCCCACATATAACTAATGGGCACTAGTTTTATATTTTTATCCAGTGTAAATATTCAGATTAAATATATTGCTTCATCCCCCGGAGAAAACTATGGTTTAATTTCTACACTTGTGTACATTTATTATTGATTCAATTGTCCACGTTCAAAGTTGACCTTGTAAAGAGAGACACTAAACTTACGGAGTCAATAAATGGCATTTGAAAGACAGAATATTCTCTAAACTTAATGCTTTGATTTCTGTTGATGCAATGTTGATGAAACTTTAAAAATTTGGATTCAACAAGTAAACAGCAACATGGAATTGTAAATAACCAACAGCATAAAAAGTAAAATTGTCTTCATCTCTCTATAAAAAATTGTTTAATGAGGCCAGCAGGTGGCTCAGTGGTTAAGGTAGCTGTACACCACATGGGCAATTGCAGGCTTGAGTCTTGGGCTCAGTGGCTTGAGACACATGTCAGGCATGTGTGCATGTGTACCTAAAATCCCGAGAGAGGAGAGTGAGGTAGAGGGAACTGTGGAGTGGCCCTCCCCTCTGGGGAGTAATTTCTTACTTCCTCTCCCTAAGTCTCTCTCTGTGATGAACTCACATGCTTTATAGTAAAACTTACCAAAAAAAAAGTTTACTTTAGTGGCTCCAGATGACTAAAAATAAATGAAGTTCATTTTTTTTTCAGAATGAGTAAAGCTATTAAGAAATCACTATTGGTACAGCCCGATAGTCTAGTCATTAAGGAAGCCAGCCACATGGCTGGCTATAGTTCAAGTCCCATTCCTGGCAGGTTTAAAAACATACTGGGTACGTGTGTGTGTGTGTGTGTGTGTGTGTCTCAAATCCTGACAGGAAAGAGAATTGGAGGAGAAGGTCTGAGGTGTGACCAAGATCCACTGGGGATGTGTTCTCCCCTTCTCTGTGTGTTTCTGTGAGTGCATATACCCTCTGGTAATTAAAAAGAAAAGAAAGAAAGAAGAAAAAGAAAGAAAAAAAGAGAGAGAAAGAAAGAAGAAAGAAAGAAAGAAAGAGAAAGAAAAAGAAAAGAAAGAAAGAGAGAGAGAGAAGGGAAGGAAAAGAAAGAAGTCACTTTTTATGGAAGTATTGAAAATAACTTTTAAAATAGAATGGCAGGGGGCTGGAAGATAGCATGGTGGTTAAGGTGACTGGACGCCCACATGGCTGACTGCGGTTAGAGTCTTAGGCCTAGCAGCCTGCTTTCTCACTTTCCTTCTCTCTCTCTGTCTCTCCTTGGTCAACTTTAAAAAAATAAAATAATGACAATGAATAAAATTAAATAAATAATTATTTTAAAAAATAGAATGGCAGAACTTTAATGAGTTACTCAATGATTTGTTCTAGTTTATAAACCCCAAATAAACATGTGTGGAAGAATGGCCAAGAAAACATGAATGTAGAAGGCATAAGTAAAATTATCTTTCTTTTTCCTCCACCTTTCCCTCAACAATTAGCCTCTGTTACTATAATAGGCAGCTGCTGAGGACTGGGGGATAATTAGACCCTCTTTCTAGACATAACCCAGAAGAATAGTAAAGAGAATTAAAGTTAGTATTTCTAGCCCCAAATCAAAATGGAAAAGTGTGAACTACTCTGTGATTCCTGATTTTAAAAGAGTAATAAAGCTGACCTTGCATTTGCTTATAAGAGTAACCTACAAGTCATTTCATCTGTGATAGTATATGTGTTGAATGCCTGGCAGTTTTCAATGGGATGAAGGTCTGTTGTTCTGTCTAACTCAGTGCTAGTTCCTCTGTCACATGAAGAAACCCAGTTTTATTTGGGGGACCATCCTTTGCACCTGGAGTGCACTATTCATGGCAGAGTCTGATGGCAATCAGACCTGAGCCAACCAATACACCCTCTAAGCAGAGTATTTCTGACTCCTTCAGACAAGCTTCCCAAAGTCCTGATATTTCCAGTGTCTTTTAGATTCACAGGGTCTCTCTTTTACTGCTGGGGTTGCTGACAGAATAGGATACTGACATGGAGTTACACAGCAGACGTCTTTTCCCGTGAGGTGAGTCAGTTTGTGATACAAGGGAAAAAAAACCACACATGGTAAAATATAATAGCTCAGTCATAACTAAACTTATTTTATTTATTTATTTATTTATTTATTTAGGGAATGGCCCTACCACAGTCCCATCTGCTACATTCTCCTCCCAGGATCTTGGGCACAAATGCACACACACCTGGTATGATTTTCAAGTCACCTGGTCTGGGACTCGAACCATAGTTGGCCATGTGGGAATCCAGTGACATAACTGCTCTATGCCATCTGCTGGCTCCTAAGCTTCTTTCTTTCTTTCATTCTTTCTTTTTTTTTATGGAGAGGTTTTTGTTATAGGGTATGTGCGCTCACCAGAAAGACAGAGAGAGACAGAAAGACAGAAATCAAGAAATCACCCCCCAGGGGAAATGGCCACGCTGCAATCCCTTCTCCTCCATTCTCCTCTTGAGAGCTTAGGCACACATGCATATGCGCTCGGCGTGAGTTTAAGCCACCGGGTCCAGGACTCGAACTGCGATCGACTACATGGGAGTCCAACTACATAGCCATTATGCCAACTGCTGGTCCCACTAAGCTTCTTTGCTTTACTTTTCTTAAGTATTTTAAGTAAGGCATCTTATTATTTTGCATTTGGAAGATTTCACTATAATACATAGAATATACACACACACACATATAGAGCTTTTTGTTATGTTTACCTTTATATTTACACATGCATTATCTTAATAGAATTCATTAGCTTTTACTATTGTTAACATTTTAACAGACACACAAAATATTTATATTTGTATACCATATGGTAACAATCAATTTGAGAGAGTCTCTCAAATAACTCATTTAGTTAAAATAATTAAAAGAAATCTCATAGTTTATTTTTAGTACATGATAAAAGCATGGTTTATTAGAGGATTTTAATTGTGCATTATCTAATTCAAAATGTAACATTCCATTTTAAATGCTATTCTTTTTTCTTTTGCTTATTTTTGAAATTTTTATGTATGTAAATCACACACTAAATGAAATAATTCTAATAAAAATAGAAATAAACTAATGGGAAGGAATTAGTATGCATATACAAGTACCATGAAGAGGATTTAATTTGATTTTTTTCTGTCTTGAAAAATAATTTTTGATTATAATAAATGTGGTTTATGTAGCACTGTAGTTAATTATATCAAAACTTCTGGCTATGGAGAACCTTTGCTTAACATTGACCTTGGAATAGTTATTCTGGTTTCTGCCGAGAGAAGATTTATCCATACTTTAAATTCTGTAACTTTCTCAGCCTCAAAGAAAATGTATCCTCTGAAACCTCCATTATGGTATTTTCCTTGGGATGGAGCAATATTTTCTGACAGAGTAATTGAAGTTGTAGTTATATGTTGATACCGAATAGCCTAAGGCTTAAAAGACAGTGCTGGACAAATTCTTATTATCTACACTCTCCAAAAATGGGTATGACGGTAAAAAATTAATCATGTCTCTCATTTCAGGAAGATGAAGGAGGCCAAGATGAGGCAGTGCACCTCCTTGAAAGCAGTTTCTGTTCAATTATGAAACAGAACTTATAGTTTTCCTGTCAGGCCAATGAGTTTGAAATTCGGAAACAGTGGGAAAAAATGTATCAAAAAAATGTACATATTTCTAAAGCAGAAAAAGTTGTCTGATAGTTATATAAAACTATGTTATCATGCTTTTCTTCACTAAGAAATACATTCCTCAGACTGTGGTTCTTAGACCGGCTATACCAGAACACCTGAGGTGCTTGTTAAAAATACTATTTCTTAGTCTATTTTCAAATCGTTGAATTAGATTATCTGAGTAGGGGCTGAGGAGTATGAATTTCTAATGAGAATCCTCAGGGGAGTCGATAAATATTGAAATTTTAGAACTGCTGATGTAGAGCCTGGGGAGGATGGCCTTGGTTACCGTTATATCTTTGGTGTGGACTAAATTTTATCTAATTTTGCACCTTTCTTAATACTGAGCTTTCATACTCACACTTTATACTCACAGCTCACACTTCCTCACACTGACTCCTCAAAACTTGCTCTGTTACACCAAACTTGGACTTCCATGCATCAGTGGCTGAGATATGGTCAAAGCTCTGTATGCTGGACTGGCCTTCCAGCTCACAGTTTTGCCTCAGCAAAGTCAATTTTTTTGTTTTCACAGTATCGTTGGGACACTGACAGAAATATTATTTCCTTCATCCAATATATAGTAAAAAGGTATGTAAAATAGATAGAATAAAAGTAATTATTCTTAATGAGAAGTAATGCATATGAGAAAAAAAACATGACAGCAACATTGAACAACAGACTTTCACACAATTCTGATGGAAATGATCAAATTTGCAGGAAAATACAACATAAAATGACTCTATATGATACATTAAAAATATATTTTTCCAAAACCATCTCTAGAAAGCAAAATGTAATTAGAGATTTAAAAATTTTATCTATTGGTAGTGGAGTTGATCTACACACACACACACACACACACACACACACACACACACAATTCTAATTTTGGGGTCAGCAGGTGGTGTAGTAGTTAAAGCACTGAACTCCTACATTGCCGACTGCAGTTCAAGTTCTAAATCCAATGGCTTGAAAATCATGCCAGGAATGTGTACATACCCAAAATCCCAAGAGGAGACTGGAGGAGAAACTAGTGCAATATGACCATCCCCCAAGAGGGGAGATTTCTTACTTTCCATCTCTCTTTTTCTCTCTGGCAAGTGCATGAGCCCTGTGGCAAAAATCTTTAAAAATAAAAATTCTAATCCCATATAACTTCCAGGAGTTTATTATGCATTAAATAATTATAATTTGTGTATGGTATAAATGAGGTACTAAATTAAATTAAATGACTTCCTGTCTTTTTAATACTGGGGTGTTCATTCTTTTATTCAGCAAATATTTACTGAACACCTACTACATTATAGGCACTATTTTAGAAGTAGTATATGTTAGTGTAACAAGCTAGAACTAAAGAAGACAAAGTTTTCATAGAACTTTCATTCTATTGAGGAAGGCAAAAAAAAACCAAATTATCAATAAATATTTGTCATCATGTTAATAAATGCTGTAAAGAAAAATAAAGGAGGGTAATGGGATGCTATGTGATATCATGTAGTCAGGGAACACTTCATTGATAACTTGATGTTAGAATAGAGACCAGAAAGAAAGGGTGTGAGTATTCCTTTGTAAGTGTTAGAGAAAGCACATTTCAGACACTCAGTAAGAGCAAAAGATATGAGGCAGGAGCTTGCAATACATAGTTGAACGACAGGAGAGAGTCCAAGTGGTGGAACAAGGGTGAGCGTGGACATCTAGGAGATGAGATCAGACAAATATAGGATGCAGAAAGCCCTGCAGACTATTTTGAGGAGTTAGGACCTATCTTAGGAGAAGTGGAAAACCACCGGCAGGTTTGGAATAAAATGATACTGTCTGACATCTAAGAAATCATGCTGAAGAGTGGGAAGTGAAAACAGGAGGTTATTTCCAAGTCTCTTAATACAGTTTAAGCTAAAAATAATGGTGGTGTGGACGAAGGTGGTTGCAGCGGAAATATTGGGGAATGACTGGATTCTGGATGTGTTATGGTCACTCTTAAATTAGTATGAGTGTGAGAGAAAGACAAGACAAAATGACTCCAAATGTCTTATTCTGAATATCTAGAATTGGTGCTGCTATTTACTGAGGTGAGCAAGACAGTAAGATGAGCCTGTGAAGTTAGAGGGGGGATAGACTGTTCCATTTTGGCTGGAGAAAGTTTGAGATGCCTATTGATCATACGGGTAATGATACCAAGCAAGCTGGTGAATATGAGGAACTTGAGCTCAGGGAAGAGTTAGAGACAGAAAGTTAGGGTTGTCAGAAATAGGTGTCACGTGAATTCAAAGAGCCATATGTGATCACTTAGTATACGTAGACAGAGAAGATTTCCAAGAATTAATCTCAAGACACTCCAGTGTTTAGAGGTGAAGAAGAAGAAAACAGTAAAGGAAATCTAGAAGAAAGAGAACGTGCCAGGAATAGAATGGGAGTGAGGAGTGTCTGCAGACAAGTACATAGTTGACAAAGGAGAAGCCAAAAGATGAGGCTGGAACTTGTCAGTAATCAGAAAGTTGGTCATAACACTGTCTAAAACTAGATTAAGAGAGGATTCTGTTGTAGTGATTATTACTTTTTTCGTTCCAATAGTAATGCTTGTTTTAAAAGTTGTATAAGTAAAAGAAACTAACATAAAATTAATAGTAATATTTTGGGGGTCAGCCTGTGGCCTGGTGGTTGAAGTGGCTGGAACCCACATGGCTGACTCCACTGAGTGCTGAACCCACTGCTTAACAAACATGCTAGGTGTGTTTGCATGTGTGCCCCAAGTCCCAAAAGGAGGAAAAGATGGAGGAGAAGAGATCGTGGTGTGACCATTCCCAGGGAGGGTGGTGCTTTCTCGCTTTCTCTTTCTCTTCCCCTCTCTCTCCCTTTCCTCAGTAGGTGCACAATGCCCTTTAGCAAACAAAAAAACAAAAACAAAAACAAAAACTTTGAAATATGAATCATTTACAGCATAAAGCAAATAATAATTAAAACTTTTTATATATGATTTGAAATTACAGATAAATAATACATTAAGTGTGCAATATATGTTTTGAAATTCTAATGGTTTTTCTTCACAGCATCAGTAATGGGGTCCAAGGAATGTTACTAATAATGAGCTGATATGCTTCTGTTACCTATTAAACTATCACTGTTCTCTAGGGGTGATTCACAGATTCAGCTACATCCCAATACATAATCTTCCATTCAAGGACAGTAAATTTGGAATAGGACATCTCTGGAAAGAGTACGGCAAGTTCCTTAGAGTTTTCTGCTCATATTATAGAGCAGAAGGGATTTTCAATTTTTTAAATTAGCAAATATGAAAAGACACTTTATGCCTTCATCAAATTTTTAAGCATATAAGGATTTAATTTAGGATGATCCACTTTTTATGTTTTCCACACAGGGATAAAAATTCTCATTAATAATAGCAGAATTGGGATTCTTAGGTTCTTCTTTGACAAAGATGATGTCTGTGGACCCATGAATGAGTCAGCTGACAAGGCGTGTATCCAACAACATATGCTATCTAATGAGTTCCAGCTCAAAGTCCTAGTTGGACCTTGGGGAACAGTGTAATTAATGAGTGCTTTAATTAATTAATAGGCTTTTTTCCTATTAATCTATTCATTCTTAGTTCTACCGCATAGTGACCACTTTTGGATCAAATGGAATTTTACATAGAGTAAGAACGTGATAATTAAAAATGTTTTTTAGGGGACCAACGGTTATGTCACTGAACTTCACTGAACTCCTGCATGGCCAATCGTGGTTTGAGTCCTGGACCCAGTGGCTTAAAACTCAGGCTGGGTGCTGGTGCATGTATGCCCAATATCCTGAGAGAAGAATGGAGGAGAAGGGATTGCAGCACGGCCGTGGTTTGAGTCCTGGACCCAGTGGCTTAAAACTCAGGCTGGGTGCTGGTGCATGTATGCCCAATATCCTGAGAGAAGAATGGAGGAGAAGGGATCCCGATGTGGCCATCCCTCCTCGGGGATGATTTCTCACATTCCTTCTCACTGGCTCTGTCTCTTTCTGGTGAGTGCATTTGCCCTAGGGCAAAAACCTCTTTAAAAAATGTTCTTAAAAGTCTTAGAGTCACAAAAATGCATAGTGATGTCATTGTGATAGCATACAAAACACACTATATTTTATATAATAATAACTAATAAAGTTTTGTGTAACTGGACATTTTCTTTTCTTTTTTGGAATAGAAATACTGTGTATATATTATGCCACAATAGAATTAGTATCTTTTTAGAAGTGTTCTAATTTGATTTTTTAAATTTCCTTAGGTTAAACTTACATCTATATTTTGTCAAGATTTGTGTTCAAAATTATATCAGAAAGTTAAACATAAAGGATATAAAATTATAATGTAATATTAAGACCATTTACCTGGACCTAACTGAGTCATAACTTTAATAAGCCTTTTGGTACAATACTTTTTCCATTATGTTTCTATGTCTAGGAATCTGGCTTTACTAAAGTGAACTTTTTCCATTTGATAGGGCAAGTGATGATATCAGTGAAATAAATCATTTTATCATTTAAGAAACTGTAGGACACTTCTTGATTTTGTAGGTAATGGCAACTACTACTTGGGATTGTTAGATAGGACTTGCTATGTACTCAGAAATGAATTCTAAAGAGACATCCTACTATTGGCTTTAGTTTAAAAGGATGAGCACCAACATACAGTGTCATTTATATACGGTCTACCTTCCCCAAATACTTTCTGCACACATTAAAAACAATGAGTTCAGGGAACTCACCCCCCACATAGATTAACATGTTGTTTATTCTCCTTCAAGATATAAATTAGTATTGCTAAGGAAGGAGGAAGAATATCTGTTCTCACTAGGAATGAGAAAAGACAGGGGTAGATGCACATTGCCATGGGCAGGAGCCCACAATCGCTGTTTCAATCTTCAGTCCACCAGATGTGATGTTAAAGTGGGGTTGGATTTCAGCAGGTCCACAGTGTATCTTTCTTTGGTGGAAGATTACTCATGCCCCAAATGTGAACAGGAGGAAAAGTACACCTAAGCCATTTCTGGTTTCCTTTTTTTCTCATATACCCATCACATCTTCTTTTATTCTGTTTTGTTGATTTTTTTAAAAGGATAAATTACTAAAACCGATACCATGTATAGTAATGAAGATACAAATTCTAATGCATAATTATAAGGATTGCTGAGTAATAGTGTACTTTTTAAAATTCACTTTAAATTATGATAATATAAAGAAAATCAAGAAGCAAACCTGGAAAAACATTTAAAAAAGTAAAATTGCCGGGGCTAGTAGGTGGCATGGTGGTTAAGAAGTTAGACTCCCATATGGCAGACTGCAGTTCGAGTCCTGGACCTGGTGGCTTGCTTTGCACTTTCCCTCTCTCTTTGGTAATCATGTATGCCCTGTAGCAAATTTAAAAAATAAAAATAAGATAAATAAAATTAAACAATTCTTTAAAAAAAGAATAAAGGTTTATTTTTTAAAAAATTAAAAAGAAAACTGCTATCTTAGCTTGGAGGGGTATTTTTCAAAACTTGACTTTCAGCCTCTGAAACCTTTTCGATATGAACACCTGGTGGATATTTAATATGTATCACATAGCAGGGTGCGTGGTCAGCCCACCAACACTCTTCTTCCTTTGTCAACCTTGAGCACTTACAGAAGACTCAAGAGATCTCCTACACATTTTACAAAATGGTTCCTTATAACTACATTTTTATTAAGTATTAGTTTTGATGATGATGATTAAACACTTTTAAAACAAGTAACCATATGTTAAGTTCAACAAATGCTATTGAGTACATGGTATTGGGACATCCCCATTAGTTTTGCCCTATTTTGACAAAAATACTACTTTTTATAGAATTTTCCTGCTGTAGAAGCTTTTGAATATGCTTCCTGATTCAACCCTTGAGAATTGACTAACTTTTTGTCTTATTTTTCTTGTAAAATTACTGAAGACTTGTAAAGGAGATCAGAATACACATAATATATTTTATGTTCTTTTAATAATTCGAATAATTAACTGAATGCAGACAGAAGGAGAAGAAAAGATATACACAGTATAAATATGTGCAAATCTTATCCAAAGTTATATAAACATGGAAACAAAATGTCTTCTGTTCCCTGGCTCTCCTTCTAGTGGTATGAACCCTGATATTAGAAGGGAAGAGTTGGAGGGACCAGTAGTTAGCGTAATGGCTATGTCGCTGGACTCCCATGTAGTTGACCGCGGTTCATGTCCCGGACCCGGTGGCTTAAACTCACGCCGGGCGCGTGTGCGTGCATGCCCAAGATCCCGAGAGGAGAAAGGAGGAGAAGGGATTGCAGCATGGCCACCCTCCTGGGGGGTGATTTCTCACTTTCTCTCTCTCTGTCTCTCTCTCTCTGTTTGGCGAGTGCACGTGCCCTATAGCAAAAGTCTCTTAAAAAAAAAAAAAAGAAAAAAAAAGGGAAGAGTTGGAGTTCTAGGTATAGAGACACTTCCAGTCCCTAAACACACCCTTTCTTGGTTTCATAAGTCAATAGGCAAACCTACTTAGTCAGTGGCTCAGACTCACTTCTCAACTCTCCAGCACTATCCCCAATCTGTCTTTGCCTTTTCTTCCATATCCCATCCATCCATGGTCTATTGACTCAAAACCTAGAACATGACTTTGTCTTTCATCTCCATTTCTGTTACTGTAGTCCACGACTTTGTACCACTTCTCTAGGTCCATTGCAATGACCTTAAAACTATTCTCTTTAAATGTACCCTTGCTCCTATACAGTCTATTTTCCATAATATAATTTTTAGAAAATATAAAATCATAAGAACCAGCAGATGGCATAATGGTTATGTCACTGGCCTCTCACATAGTCAAACATGGTTTGAGTTCCAGACCTGGCAACTTAAAACTCACACTGGGCACATGTGCATGCCTGTCCAAGACCCTGAGAGGAGAATGGAGGAGAAAGGATTGTGACCATCCCCCAGGGGATGATTTCTCACTTTCTGTCTCTCTGTCTCTTCAGTGAGTGTATGTGCTTGATAACAAAAATCTCTCTTAATTTTTTAAAAATCATATATTTTATGTTTCAGAATACCCCTCATCTAAGACTTCAGCTGGAGTTTAAAGCCCTAAATGAGTAGTCTCTGCCTATTTCTTTGTCCTCCTACTTCCCTTTTCCCTTCACCTGATTCAGCCACATTGGCCTTTCGTCTCCTCTTCAGAGGTGCAATATTCAGTCTTTCTCACATCCTCCTCTTGTTTCTTTCTGGAATGATCTTACTCCTGATTTTTTCAGGTCTTCTTTTGTCCAGAAGGATGCAGACAGAAGGAGAAGAAAAGGTATACACAATATAAATATGTGCAACTCTTGCCCGAAGTTATATAAACATGGAAACAAAATGTCTTCTGTTTTTTTGTGGAAGACAAAAAATATCCAGACATTCATAACTCTGTTTAAATATTACTTTTTCAAAGAGGTCTTCCTCTTTGGTCAACCAGTTGTGAATCATTAATGGCATAGTGTGATTCTTTATATAATATTTGTCTCTGTTATTTTTCTTTTTGATTTGTCTTTGCTTATTGTCTGCCCTCCCCTACACAACGCAAACTCCATGGAAAAAAGTAGTACAACTTAATCACTGCAAAATCTCTAGCCCTCTAAAAGTTCTGGTGCATAGCAGATAATTATTTATTGTGGGAAAAATGAATTCTTCTTCTATATACAAAATATACTTACATTCTCAGGGATTTTAATAGAATTACTACAATGATCACATAGATCTTAGCACAACCTAGTAAGTATTAAGAGTTCACATAATATTACCATTATTTTTTATAGCATTATCATCAAATGTAAATATGCTCTAAATATATTATTGTTAAGATTGTTACAAATGGTTGAGTAATAATGAGAATTATTTTTCTTTAGGTTAATTATTTAAAAAATGATCTGATGGCTACATAGAATAACATTTATCACCCTAATGCTCTGAAAAGCCAAGTTCAATAAATCAATTAAGTCTTTTTTATAAAGAATTATTTTATTGGGACCAGCAGTTAGTGTAACGGCTATGTCGCTGGACTCCCACGTGGTCGAACGCGGTTCGTGTCCCGGACCCGGTGGCTTAAACCCCAGGCCGGGCGCGTGTGCGTGTGTGCCCAAGATCCCAAGAGGAGAATGGAGGAGAAGGGATTGCAGTGTGGCCATCCCCCCTGGCGGGTGATTTCTCGGTTTCTGTCTCTCTGTCTCTCTCTGCCTGTCTGGCGAGCGCACGCAGCCTGTGACAACCTCTCAAGAAAAAAAAAAAAAAGAATTATTTTATTTAACTTTATTTATTTATTTATTTATTTTTAACTTGACCAGAGAGGGGCAGAGCGAGTAACAGTGAGAACCACACCCCTTCTCTTCAGTCTCCTCAGAATTTGGGGCATGCACACACACACACCTATTTGCTTCTCAAGCTGCTCAGTCTAGGACTCAAACAACAGTATCTGCCATGTGGGATCCAGTTACTTTAACCACCATGCCACCTGGGGGACCTATAAATAGCACTTTGAAAAAAACCAAACAACTTTTTGATTCCATTCTGAGTTAGTGGTTTCAGGAGATAGTCATTCAACTGTAGTCAATACACTATTCCTGTTAATTAGTCTATGAATGGCTTGAGCATAGTCCTTAATGTTAATTCTTTTAAAAATGAGTAGTTTAGTTTATAGGTGTGATCATATTTTTATGAAAAAACATATAAAACACAGACCTTGTTCTAAAAGAAGGTGAAACTCTATCAGGATAAACAAGCTTAGTACCCACAAGTTAACATTCTGAGACATTAGGACAGTTAGCGCTAATATCCATTTCTCCTTTCATTTATTTTGCTAAGATTTTTGTCACAGGGGACGTACACTCACTGGAGAGACAGAGAGATGGTGAGAGGGAAAGTGATAAATCACTCCCCAGCGGGGGATGGCCATGCCACATTCCCTTCATTTCCCTTTTGGGATTTGGGCATTCACACACATGTGCCTAGTGTGAGTTTCAAACCACTGGATCTGGAACTTGAACCCCAGCTGGCCAGTCTAGTGTCTTAACTACTACACCACCTACTGGCCACTATCGTTTTCAATAAAAGAAGCTATGCCAAGAAAGAAACATATTTAGTATAGCTTAGGAAACTCTCCCTGAAAAAAGAAACCTAAACAATGTTGTTAACCTGGTTGTCCTGGGCTTCAGTGGCAGTGTAACTTAGCTAAGTCCACGTATTATAAAATTGAGAGACCAGACATCTCAGTAACATGTAGCAGTTCCAGATTTCAGTTCATATTTCTAAAAGTATAATTTGAAATGTCTTATTCCGAGCATTTTCTTATGTTTGGTGGCCCACATGCTGAAGATATATAGGAGGGGCTACTTACTGGACCTGTGGGTTCTCCTTCGTTTAATTTTCTTCTCTGTTCCGTAGGGCCTTGTGATGAAAGAAACTAAACCACAGGAGCTAGTTAGGTGCCAGGCAACCCTTAGCAAAATTTAGCCTGAGGAGAGAAGTGGCAACTGAACATCTGAATACCAACCCCTTCTACACTATTTCTGTATTTGGCTTTTAAAACTGTAACACATGACCCAGCTGCATCAGCACACATTGATTGATGCTTCTCTTGAGTCCCCATAAAAGGCCAAGGTTTGATTCCTGAGCTTCCCTAAAAGCAGGTCATGATGGTACACATACCTTGGTTCCAGGAACATGGGAGGCTTGTGAAGGAGGAACACAACATAGCAAGACACTGGCTGGCTGACCACATGCTTTGAGTCCCGTATTGAAAGACATGCTGTCTGTCACATGTGTGCCCAAAATCTAGAAAGGAGGAGGAAATAGAAGAGAAGGGATTGTGATGTGACCACGCTCCATTGGGAGGTGCTTTTGCCTTCTGCCTCTCCCTGTCTATCTCTAGAGATGAGTGCATGCACACTTTGAAAAAATCAAAAATAATAAACAAATAAATTAATTAATGAAAAGAAACCACTTCTTTCTGGAGCCAGTAGATGATGTGGAGGTTAAGGTGGTTGGATCGCACATGGCCAGCTGTCTGGGTTATAGAATACAAGTGATACTAAGTCTTGTGGGACAAGTAGGAGTGAGTGATACTGGACATGAGAAGTAAAATGCATGTTTCAAAGAGAGGAAACGATAAGGGAAATTGCCCAAACGTATCAACTTATTTGAGTCTTGATGTTTACGAAAATGAGCGTTGCATACCTGTTTTCTCCCAGCTCTTGTTAGTGTTTCTCTAGTTTGTGCCCCTGGGTACAAATGACACAGATTTGGGGAAGAAAGTTTTCTGTAAAAGCACAAAATATAAAATTTGAAAAATTTTATCTAGATGCTTTAAAAAGATTTTATTCTGTTGGGATATACATAATTTATGTAACTTCACAAACAAGGCATTGTGCTCAAATCCAACATATTGAGTGAATTGCCTTGGCTATTGTGAGTACATCTTTGGAATATGATTTTTCTTTTGTTTTGAGTATAATGTTTCATTTTTACATTAATTAGATGGCTGGTAACCAGAGTAGACTGAGTATTACTGGCATAAAAAAAATAAGAATTAATTAAGAAAAAAAGTTATACTGTTTAATTTTTGTTTCCCTTGAAAGTGCACCCAGATTTCCACAAAGTTCTTTTTCTATTTTCTTTCTTCAGTCCTTCCTTCCACTCTGGCTTTCTGTGGTGAAAACTGGTCAAAATGAGTTCCTAAATAGAGCTCTGTGTGTTGTTTCATATACTTAAAATTTTACATATTTTATGCATACTCGTAATTTTTAGAGTCCACATATTCAAGACTTTAAAATAAATGCCATATGATTAGTTTTGCTACAAATAGTTTTTTTAACCCTGAAAAACCTCTTAGAGCTCTTTCAAATCTGCATTTCACACATGCACACAAGTAATTCCTTAGTCTATTACTGAAATTATACATGTGTATTTCAGAACTGGAGCAATGGCTCCTACACTACCTGAAACAAACACATGAATGACAACAATAAACAGCTCATTGTAATTTTTATTAGAAATTGGACTGCAACTGTGAGTTATTTGAATTTAAATTGAAACCACTAGATGGTGCTCTGTGTTCTGAATTTCGGAGAAGTGTCAGGCTCTTTAAGGAGCAACAGTCTTTAAGGTAGTGTTACCAAGGCAACCTGCTTAGCTTGGTCTGATTGCTTTTTCTTGCTCTCTCTCTTACTCTTGCTCTTTCTCTTATTTCTAAATAATTGACTTTCTTTTTTCTGCTCGTAAATGTGTATTGTGTGTATTAGGAAGAAAGAGTGAAAAGAAAACATAATGCAGTATAATATATACCATTTGGGAGTAATCGCCGAGTGCCAGTCAGTTCTGAGGGGACTACAAAAGAAGTTTTGATTGTGGTCTGAAGCCACTTACAAACTGATTTAAGATATAAGTCAGGAAGGGGAAAAAGCAAAAAACATGAAAGACCTTGTTTAATACTAAATATGAACTACTGTTAGTAAAGGTGGTTTGCTCAAGAGGGCATTGCATCAGCAATTAGAAGATAACCCAGAGACGCCTCTAATAAAATAGGTTACATGAACTAATTTGTTTAATCTTTCCCATCTCCAGGTTTGTAGATGTTTGGATCAAGGTGATTGATCTTTACAACGTCAATTTAAATATGATAGAATTTTTCTGGTTTCTAGCATCTTAGAAATCACATGGGAATTTCTTTTAGGTCATAGTAGTCAGAAAAATCTCAAAAATGGGTAGAATTTAGAATACATATTTGTAAAAGAAAAGTCTAAAAAAGAGGAACAAGTGCAGAAAATGATATTGCCTCACAGTGGACATACATACCAGGCCCAAAGTGTTTGTTCAGCTGAGAGATGTTCAGGTGTTCTCATACGAAATACAATCTGTACACTTGTGGGGACTTGCTCCCTCCAGGTCCTGAAATGAGGCAAGGCCTTAAGAGTTATAGTAATACAACAAAAACGGAGTGTAAGTGGCTTTCTACAGAAGTTCTTTAAGTTGTTAGTGTCTACTACACCAAAACGATAAGAAAATTATAACATATTCATGTGAGAAATGGTATAACTCCCTTTTATCAATGCATTTTCTGAGGATGTGCTACATTGGAATCACCATTGATGGTTGTGAAACTTCATATTTTTGGGCTGCACTTGAAATTTACGAAATGAAATCACTATGGGGTGGGTTATAAAAAAGAAATTTTTAACAGGGTCCGTAGAGGATTTACAAGGATATCATAAATTGAAATATCCACTATTAACTACAAAATGGCACCAATGGCTTGGAAAAATAATGTATTAGTAGATGAAAGAAGTCTGATACTAAGATATCAGTGGACAGAAGATGGGTAATCTGCTTTGTTCAGGGGATGCGGCTCCTCTCTGATGTCCAGTTCCAAAGAAGGGATAAAACCCTGACAAAACCAGCCATTGAGGTGATGAGACTAAGGACTCAGGGTTCCTAGGTTTCTCAATGTTTGTAAGCTAAAAAAAAAAAAAATTGGATTAAATTTCTGTCATCTTTTATGAGCTCAAATGATTATTGTATCCTGTTTGAGGTACCAGTGAACAGATATTTAAATAAATGGGTAAAGAGAATGAATTTATTGGATACAATTTATAAGTCAAAAGGAAGAAAAGAGACCTCATAAAAAGCCATGAGAGTGATTAACTTCTGGTTTCAGCTCACACACACACACACACACACACACACACACAGAGCGTGTTTTTCAGCTGCTGGAGCCAGGAGTTGAAACACAGTTGACCATATGGGCTAAGGCTCCCCTAATCACTGTGTCAGGGCTGGCTCCTAGCATAATCTTTCTTCGAGACTGTATGATACTTTTCAAGATTTACATACAGAGGTTTTCCTGTATGATTAGAAGTTGACCTTTAATAAACTGAATAAACATTTACTGGAAACAAACTAGCTTCAGTTTTTCCTTGGCTCAATTCGGAGTTTTTTTTTGTCACACTCAATATAAAGTCCACCCTGGATTCACTAGTAATGGGGCTCTACATAACAAATACCTAGGAGAGTTGGATGTGTTTTAGTGTTTTCTAGTTTTATAGTAGTGTGATGCTATATTTACTAGTTTGCATGTAATTGGCTGATAAAAACAAAGCATAAGTACTGGATGAATAATAGGTTTTTTCAAAATAAAAAAATAAGTGAAATTTCTAGACAGGTATTTTAGTGAGAAATAAACTCAAAAAATATTTCTTTGGAAAAAGGCAATTTTAACCTTCTACTAAAGACAATTAGAATGTATGTCTTCCTTAATGAATATATTTGCAATTACTTCTTAAATCTTGATGGGATTGATTGCTTTTTTCCCTTCTTACACATCCCAAATCATTTTATGAGAACAGCATTACCCTGATACCAAAACCTTACCAAGACATCACAAAAAACCTCTAGACTAATATCCTCTATGAACATAAGTATAAAAATCTAAATAGAATTTTAGCAAAACAATTAAACAACATATAGAAAAGAATAATGAATGACAGCCAATAGGATTTATTGAGAAAGTTTCATTTAATATTCGAAAAAAATCAATCAATGTAATTCATTTTGCTATCAACAAAAAAGTTATACAATTAACTCACTAGAGACAGAAAAGGCAGTTTACTAAATACAACACACATTTCTCATAAAAATGATCAGAAAACTAGTAATAAAAACGAACTTGTCTGTCTCAATTAAGAGCATCTATATGAATCCTAAAACTAACATCTCACATATTGGTAAAAGAGTGAATGCTTTCTGTCTGTGATCAGAAAAGAGACAAGGATGTTCGGTTATACTACTTGCTTCAACTAGATTGGAGGTTTTACCAAGGCAATAGGCAAGAAAACAAACAAAAGACATCTAGATTGGGAAAACACACACACAAATTGCCTTATTTTTCTATTTTCTCTTCTTATACAGTCATTTATGTAGGAAAATCTGATGGACTTTTCAAAATAAGTAAATTAATTAATTAATTAATTAAAACTGCTGAAACTGTTCAGTAGATTAGCAAGGCTGCTGTATTAATATGCAAAAGCCAGCGACCAGCAGATGGTATAATGGTTATGTCACTGGATTCCCATGCAGTCGACTGTGATTTGAGTCCTGGAGCCAGTGGCTTAAAACTCATGCTGAGAACATGTGTGTGAAAGAACATAAAGAGGGATCGGCAGGTGGCTTGGTGGTTGGGGTGCTGGACACTCCCACATGGCCAACCAAGGTTTGAGTCCTGGACCTGGTGGCTAGCTAGCTTTGTCACTTTCTCTCTCTCTCTCATCAAATTAAAATAAATGAATGAATAATTAAAATTTTAAAAAAAGAGCATAAAGAAATGTAAAATACTTAGTGATAAATACACACGCACACATATACAGGCACATGTACAACAGGGTAAAATATATGCCTATTGAACACCATAAAACATAGTTAAGATAAAATAAAGGAGACCTAAATAAATGAAACAAAATATTATTTTTATAAGTTACAAGATTCATTACTGTGAAATATCAGTTTCCCTCAATTTTTCTAGGCCTTCAACATACTTTTAGTAAACTCCCATCAAGTTTTATGTAAAAAGTGAAAAAATTATTTTAAAATTCATGAAAAAATACAAACTATTAATACTTAGAGTAGCCCAAACAACTTTGAAAAAGAAAAACAAAATCAGAATTATAATTCTGCCTGATTTAGAGACTTAAGAAGCTACAGGTCAATGGGATCATATCAAGTCCATATATGAACCCACAAACATATAGAAACTGACTTTTTTTTAACATTTATTTTATTATGACCAGAGAAGGACAGAGCAAGAGAGAAAGTGAGAAAGCAAGCTGCCAGGTCCGGGATTTGAACCAGTTTGTCAAGTGGGAGTCCAGCACCCTTAACTACCATGCCACTTGCTGGCCCAGAAACTATCTTTTAAGAAAATATTTACTTAATTTTATTTATTATCACTATTAGTTTTAAATCTACTATAGATCATGTTCACTCACCAGAGAGAGATGAGAGAGGGGAGAGAGAGAGGAGGAAAGTAAGGAAGCAAGCTGCCAGGTTTGGGACGCGTACTGCAGTTGGCCATGTGGAAATCTAGCGCCTTAATCCCCATGCCACCTGCTATCCCCAAACTGATTTATTTTTAATTATGAGAGAGCACGTGTGTTCACCAGAGAGAAAGAGGAAGAAAGCCCCCCCACCTCACATGTGGTGTAGTCACACGGTGAGCCCTTGGCCTCCATCTCTCCATTGTGTCAGGATTCTGGACATGCACGCACATGTACCTCGTATGTTTTTAAAGCTGCGGGAGCCAGGATTTGAACGCTAGTTGGCCACGCGGGCTCTGGCTCCTTTAGCCGCTGGGTTACAAGGTCTGTCTGAAAATTGATTTTTGACAAAAGAGGAACAGTCCCCAGGGTAGAATACAGAGGTTGTTAACAAACGGTGTTAGAAAAATTAGATATCTCTATGTAAATAATAAACTTTGATTTATACCTTACACCACATAAAAACTTAACAAAAATGGACGATAACTAGTTATGAAACCTGCAAATATATAATTTCCAAAAAAAAACCCAGGAAAAAACGGTGACTTTGCATTAAGCAGAGTTCTCACGGGTAGTATATACCTTACATGCCTTACATGATGTGGTCAGAATGGCACAATACTTACGTGGTCTTCCTCAGAAAAACCCAAAGCCCTGGTCTAACAACAGAAAAATATCAACAAGTCACAAGTAAAAGATTGTACAGTAACAGATCAGTACTCCTTAAAAATGTCACCTTCATCAAAACAAAGAAAATTTGAGACACTTAACAGTTTCAGGAGTGAAGTAGATATTGCTACTAAGGGTAATGACATCCTGCATGGAACTCTGATTTTAAAACATTAAAAACGGATATTAGATTAAAAGAAAACATTAAAAATAATTATTAGTTAAAAACCCGCAGAAACAAGAATGAAGTATGGACTTCAGTTACCATAATAATATATCAATATGGGTTCATTATATCTGACATGTATACTAGCATAGATATTAACATGAGGAACATCTGGGTGTAGCATGTATGAGAACCCTATACTCTCTTCCGAATTTTTATGTTAGTTTAAAATTATTATTTTCTTATTCTAAAATAAAATGTTATTAAAAACTCAGTCGAGGGCTGCTCTTGAGCACAGTAATTAAGTACTACGCATTGGAAGCCATACCTCATGTGACTGACAGTGATTTGAATCCTGGCTCTAGGTGTTTAAAAAAGACACTGGGGGGAACCAGCAGTTAGCGTAATGGCTATGTCGCTGGACTCCCACGTAGTCGACCGCAGTTCGTGTCCTGGACCCGGTGGCTTAAAACTCACGCCGGGCGCGTGTGCGTGCGTGCCCAAGATCCCGAGAAGAGAATGGAGGAGAAGGGATTGCGGCGTGACCATCCCCCCCTGGGGGGTGATTTCTCGCTTTCTGTCTCTATGTCTCTCTCTGTCTGTCTGGCGAGCGCACGCGCCCTACAGTGAAAATCTCTCTAAAAAAAAAAAGACACTGGGCATGTAGGTGTGGATGTGTCCAAAATTCTTACAGGATAGAGAAGTGGAGGGAAAAGGATTGCAGTGTAACCATGCCCTATTGTGAGATTTTTACCGTGAGTGCACGTAAGTGCACGTGCTCTCTGACAATTAAAAAAAAATGTGGTTGATACTTCATTACAAAACTGAAGAGAAGAATGGAGAAAATAAGCATATTAATGACTTGATCATTAAGTATAGCAAATTAGACTCTGTAGGGACAAATACTGATCACATACTAAAACCTGTGAAGTCATCGATAACGATTCATTTTCCAGAAGTTTTACCTTGCCTTCTGTCATTTTACAGTGATTGCAGAACTTAATGCTGGCTAGGCTAAGCTTTACCAATCACAGGATGTGTGATCCCAGCCATTGAGCAATGCCTTAATCATTCCTCGTGTTGCTTATGCAAGCTGTACAGTGTAATAGTATACCCTTCCTGAAGGTCTGCTACCTTTGAAGTACCCCTGGGAATTCCAGTGTTGGGCTTGTTGGGTGGTTTGTCTCCCTAACCACATCAGTTCATTTCATCCCTCTTAGTTAAGTACCTAGAAGTATAATTGCTGGTTGTTTAATACGTTCAGTGTATATTTATTTTCTTAATAAACTACCAAAAATTGTTTGTAGCATTTGTATTCCTACCAACAATGTATGAGGGTTTCAGTTTCTTCACCTTCTTTCTAAAACTTGATATGGTCAGTACATCTAATACAGCTGTTCTAATAGGTGTGTATCTCACTGAATTTCCCATTAATCATGGTGTTAAGCATCTTATCATATGGTTATTTGCTAATCACATATCTTCTTTGACTCATTTTTACAAAGGGGATATTTTGAAAGTATTTATTGACTTTTAAATGGTATGGTATGTACATTGTTTTTTTTCAGTCTATCACTTGTGTTCTCAGTCCTTAAAAATTGATATTAGCATCAATCATCTGGCTGAAAATGTATGTCTAATTTCTGCAATGTAAGTGCACTCATCCCTGTCCTATTCACCATTGCCTTTTAAAGGAAGTTGCTATGTGCAATTTGCACTTAAGGCTTGGGTGGGTTGAGTACTTATGTTCCACTTCTTTGAGGGTCATCTACCTAGATTATTTGTGAAACTCTGCAAAGGAGATTATCTCTATTCCCTTTACTTATTTATTAAATCAAGTGCATCAGTGTTCTGGTGAATATTTATTATATCCTTTGTGTTATAATCTACCTGACTTTTCCCCCTTGCTGGATTAGAACTTCTCACAAGCATGAGAAACCTGTTTCCTACCACTAATGCTTTTGTTTTGATCTCCATTCTTGAGACTTTGCTATATGTTTGCTATATGTTGCTGCTCAGAAAGAATGCTATAATGTAGTTATTATACTGGAGACTTGTGGGTGAGATGATAGGATGAGAGAGATACTCTGATTTAGTGAGCCTGTGTCTCGGGGTTGTAGCCCTTACAAGTACTGATCCTGCACTATTTCAGATGTATTTTTTTGAGACTATGTTCTAGGTTTCCTTTTCATTTTTTCTTCTTTTCTTTTCCTTCCCTTCCTTATCTTTCCCTTCCCTTTGTCTTCCTTTCTACTTTATTTTCCCCTTCTTAAGTGAAATGGAAAGACTGGAGGGTTGGAATGGGAAGGGATTCCCTTCCCCTAGTTGAGATACCTTTTCAGAACTCTGTTGTGGTGAAGTCATTTTGTTATGAACAAGATTTTGTCTGTATTCCATAATAGCTGCACTTCTTCTACCTTCCCTGGGCCAACAGGAGAGTCTTGGATCCTCACTGTGAAAACTTAGTGAGTCCTGGAAGAAAAACACCACCATCCTCTCCCCAATAAGAAAGTATCTCCTAGAAGATTTTTATTTTCATTAAAAAATCAAGAAAATTATCAAAGTTGTCATTTAAATATCCCTGTGAGCTAATGACTTCAATGGCCTCTCTTCAGTTGGATGTGCATTATGCTGTGTGTGCATATCTCCTCTGGGGTGGCAATTTTTCCTGTGACCTCAGTTTTTTGACGGGTTTCCAAAGTCATTAACTTAAAGTTTCTGTACCTTTTTGTTTGTTCTCAGGATGACAGTGATACTTCTAAGCTCTTTACAGTTGGAGCTAAAACCAAAATTTCTCTTTTCATTTATTTTCCATGAATGCTTATTGAGAATCTATTTTGATTGGATAATTTTTGAGCACTGACAATGCGAAGGTAAACATAAGGAGTATGAGTTGTAGGCCTTAATGTGAAAAAGAATCATTTTGAAACTAATTATAGGGCCAGCCAGAGGTGTGTTGACTAAGGTGCTGGGTCTCACATGGCCAGCTGCATGGTTTAAGTCCTGAACCTGGTGTCTGGAAAGACATGCAGGGTATATGTGTGTAAGTGCCCAAAATCTTGAATGGAGGAAGAGATGGAGGAGATGGGATTGTTGCATTTCTATTCCCTCCCTCTATTTATCTCTCCATTTCTCTCTCTAGTGAGTGCTTACACCCCCTGGCAAAATAGTAATATGAAAACTAGGCTGGCCAGTAGCCTAGTTCTTAAGGGAGCTGATTACACATGGTCGACTGTGGTTTGAATCCTGGCCTCAGAGGCCTGAAAAATACACCAATACACCAGACACCTGTGCTGCATGCCCCAGATCCTGACAGGATGGAGAAATGGAAGCAAAGGAATTGCAGCGATACCATGCCTCACTGTGGGGATGGGAAGCGCTTTCTCTTTCTCTCACACACTCTATCTCTCTGTATCTCTCTGGTGAGTGCACACGCCCTCTGTCAATTAATTTTAGATATATCTAACCAATTTTATACATAAAACAATAAATATTACAAAAAGGTAAATATAAGAAAAAATTAGAGGTTGCTATAAGAATGGATATTAAAGCGACCTGCACAATCAATATGCTAGCGTATCAAAAAATTTGATCCAATTAAGTAATTGAATTGTCACAAATTTATTAGATATCTGAGTGTATACACAGATTTTTTTCAAGAAGCAATCACACAAGAACAAACAAAAACCAGAATTTCTGTCTTTGTTCAAAACAATTTTTTTGAGTAATAGATTTATTTTATCTTTGGAATATGAAACAATAATTTATGAGCAGATTGTGAAATGCTCCATTAAAACATTTAATTTACTGTAGAGTATGATACCTGCTTAATCTTTTCTAGAAATTGAGTAATATTTGGGTAAGGGCTGTTAATGGAGACCAAGTGGGACAAGTTTGTTTCTAGTTGAACATCAACTTTTCTTCAGAACAAAGCAGTATTTCATAAACAATGTTTGACATTAGCTTTTAAAAATTCTGTTATGCACCAGAAATGTGAATTGCATTATTTGAAAATAGTAAGCATTTCCCAGAACAACTGAGTACAATGTCACTTATATACAACTTCATCTGCAATTATTCTGAGAAATAGATTTTTAATAAATGGCAGGGTTCTTGAGTAGGCACTCTATGAAAGATAAAATTAGAATTTTAAAGCCATATGATCTTATCAATTGATACAGAAAAAGCATATGATAAAATCCAACATTCCTTCATGATTAAGACTCTCAGTAAAATCTGCATCTGCATAAAAGAGTCATTTCTCAAAACAATACAAGCTATTTATGAAAAATAAAAACAACATAGTTAACATTATTCTGAATAGGGGAAAGCTGTACAAGACCAGGATACCCAGTTTCTCCACTCCTTTTCAATATGGTGCTGGAAACCTTAGCCAATGCAATCAGAAAAGAGAATAAAATAAAAGTCATTTGAATAGGAAAAGAACAGGTGAAATTATTCCTATTTGCAGATAACATGATTGTATACATAGAAGACCCAATAGCATCCACACACACACACACATACTCACACACACACATACTCACACACACACATACTCACACACACACATACACACACACACACATACAAACTCCTGGAAATAATAAATAATAAAACTTTCAGGATACAAAATCAACATACAAAAATCTATAGCATTTCTATATACTAACAACAAGCAAATTGAGATAGAACCGAAGCAAGTAATTCCATTTACTATAACCACAAAATGTACAAGATACTTAGGAATACATCTAACCAAAGAAGTCAAAGAGCTCCACAAGGAAAACTGTGAGAAGCTTTTTGGGATAAGTAGTTGGCGTAATAGCTGTGTTGCTGGACTCCCATGTAGTC
This sequence comes from Tupaia belangeri chinensis, assembly GCF_000334495.1. Lineage (NCBI taxonomy): Eukaryota > Metazoa > Chordata > Mammalia > Scandentia > Tupaiidae > Tupaia > Tupaia belangeri. The sequence goes on from NW_006159428.1 coordinate 1,630,547, forward strand.
AACCGCAGTTTGAGTGCTGGACCCGGTGGCTTAAACTCACACCGGGCGGTGCATGTGCGTGTATGCCCAAGATCCAGAGAAGAGAATGGAGGAGAAGAGATTGCAGCATAGCCATCCTCCTGGGGGGAGGGGGGATTATTTCTCACTTTCTGTCTCTCTGTCTCTCTCTGTCATTCTGGTGAGCGCACACACCCTACAGCAAAAACCTCTCCACCCCCCCAAAAAAAATTAAAAAGCAAAAAAAGAAATTGAAAATGACACAAAAAAGTGGAGGACATCCATGTTCCTGGATCAGAAGAATTAATATAATCAAAATGGCAATTCTATCCAAATTAATCTACATGTTTAATGCAACTGCAATCAAGGTACCAGAGACATACTACACAGAAGACAATCATAGAATTTGTCTGGAATCATAAAAGACCCCATATTGATAAAGCCATTCTTTGCAAAATGAGTGGAGTAGGAGGCATTTCACTCCCTTACCCCAAAATATATTACAAAGCTGTGATAACCAAAAGCAACATAGTATTAGCACAAAAACAGATATGTGGACCAATGGAACAGAATAGAGACCCCAGAAATAAACCCCAAAACATACAGCCAAATGATTTTTGACAAAGGGTACCAGTGAATCCAGTGGAAAAAGGAAGACCTCTTTAAGCAAATGGTGCTGGAAAAACTGGATATGCACCTGCAGAAAGATGATTCTGAACCCCTACCTCTCACCATTGACAAAAATCAACTCAAAGTGGATCAAAGATCTAAACCTAAGACCTCAAACTTTAAACCTACTGGTAGATGGAGAAACTTGGGAGACATTAGGATAGGCAACGACTTCTTAAATAAGACCCCTAAAGTGCAGTCAATAATCCCAAAAATAGACAGATGGGATTACATCAGATTAAAAATTTCTGCACAGCAAAAGACATAGTAATTGGTATGAATCAACATCCCTTATAATAGAATATTTTTGTAAACTATGCTTCAGATAAGGGACTGATAAGCAGAATACACAGGGAATTCAAGAGGTTTACCAGAAAAAAAAAAAAAAAAAGATTAACCCAACTAATAGATGGGAAAATGAGCTAAAGAAACAACTCTCTAAGAAAGACATACAAACAGCCAAAAAGCCTATGAAAAAAATGTCCAACATCATTCATTGTAAGGGAGATGTAGGTCAAAACCACAATGAAATACCACCTAACCCCAGTCAGAATGACTAAGATTAAAGAAAACAACAACAACAAACAAACAAACAAACAAACAAAAAACAATAAATGCTGGTGGGGCTGTGGTGAAAGGGGGACTCTCCTACATTCCTGGTGGGAACGTAAATTGGTCCAGCCACTGTGGAAAACAATGTGGAGATTCCTCAAAGATCTACAAATAGAACTACCACGTGATCTAACAATCCCACTCCTAGGTATCTACCCAAAGGACAGGAGAACACTTAGTCAGAAAAGTGCTTGCACATCTATGTTTATTGCAGCATTATTCACAATTGGTAAGACATAGAACTAGCCCAAATTTCCATGAACAGAAGAATGGATTGAAAAAACCGTGGCACATATACTCTATGGAATACTACTCAACCATAAAGAACAAGACCCTGGCTTTTGATAGAAAGTGGATGAATATGGAATATTTACTGCTGAGTGAAACAAGTCAGGCTATGAAGGAGAGACAGTATATGCATTATCTGCACTCTGGTGGAAACTGAAAGATTAGAGGATATAGAGAAATGGAAAATTGTTATGGATACTGGATACAAACTGGGAAGGGGGGGGGGGAAGGAAAGACAGGAAAGATCTTAAGGAGAAAAATAGAGAGGCAAGACATTTATGGGACACAGAAATGGATTATTTCTGTTGATGATAACATGTGTAGTATCCCCAACTGGACTGGTGTGAAATGTATTCATGTTGGAAAATTCACTTTACAAACTAAGTGATGTATAATGGTTGATTGTATAAAATAAATGAAAATAAAATGAAATAAATTTAATAAGTGACCTGACCATGAAGTTTTTAATAGCAGTACTGCCTTTCTTCACTAACTCTATACTTTTCAAACAAGCAGACATTTTATTAGTTCTTACCATTTGCCTAGATTTGGGATAAGTACATAATGTAAAATGAACTTTGCTGTACATGGGAAACAAGGCATGGTTGCTCTATTCCAGTAAAACACATTATTTCTTTTTTTTTTCTTTTTCTTTTTTTTTTGGAGAGGTTTTTCGCTATAGGATGTGTGCGCTTGCCAGAAAGACAGAGAGAGACATAGAGACAGGAAGCGAGAAATCACCCCCCAGGGGGGATGGTCATGCCGCAATCCCTTCTCCTCCATTCTCCTCCTGGGATCTTGGGCACGCACGCACACGTGCCCGGCGTGAATTTAAGCCACCAGGTCTGGGACTCAAACTGCAGTCGACTACGTGGGAGTTCAGTGACATAGCCATTACGCTAACTGCTGGCCCCAAAACACATTATTTCTGAGAAAATATGTGGAATTTGGGCAACTTGACAATACATAATAATTAATTGTTAAACTGTTTGACACAAGCATTATGTTCAAAATAATTTTAAAGCATGAGTCATAGGAAGAGTTTCCCATGACAAGAACTATATAAAAGATTTGATTAAGGAAGGAAGCTATGCACTAGATACAATTTAAGGTATGTCTTGGATCCCATGATGTGAGGAAAGGATTATTCAGGGCAAGGATCCATCCACGTGAGGTTGGAACAATATCGAAGACCTTTAATTTCTTTACACGAGGTCATGGAAGAGGCTGAATAAATGGGCTGTATCATGGGGGAGAGATTCGTTCCAAGATTTTATGTTACTTCCTAGGCTGGAAACAACTCAGAAGGACCATGTGTGCATACATGAATCATTTTTTAAAACTGACTGAGGGAAAGCGAGGGAGAAAGAGATACAGAGTCAGAGAGAGAGACAGCACTCCCAATAGATCTTACCACTGCAATCCAACCCCCGCCTTTAGACAGTCCCAGATTATGGTCATGTACGTACCTGGTCTGCTCAAGGAGATGTCTGGGATTTGGACCTAGGAACCTTCCCATGTGGGATTGCATCACTGAGTGTCTGGCTTCTCATATTTGATGAATAAAAGATCAGTTGACTTCAAAACATTCCTGGAAACAATAACCTTGTAAGTACTTAGCATAATATAGGTTCATATGTTCAAGCAAAATATGGCATTCCAATGAATAAAATTTTAGAATCTGAGAGACACAGAATTATTTATGTCATCTCTAATCATATCAAATGGCCCTAAGCATTTTTGGACAGTCCTTAATCGTGGAGAATCAAAAAAAGTTGTTCACTATAATAACTCTTATCAATATAAGACTAAAAGAAAGAGTAACAGTTTTCACAAATTCCATAGGCTATTAGTAAATAGTCACAAATTTGTAACTATTTAGTAATTGTAGTTTAGTATTTGTAAAATGTTTGGTATACCCCTTGCAAAACCCATCATGCTGTTTGAGCAATTATGTAAAGTAAGAAGAGGTGTGTTTTCATTTGCTTTTTTTTTTTCCAATGGCTTTTTTTCCTAATGCTACCAAAATTGTCCACCTTTTTTGTTTGTTTGTTGTTGAAGGAAAGTACAGTTTAATTGCAAAGTGCAAAGCAAGAGAGTGGCAGCTCATGCTGAAAAGACCTAGTGTCCCCCAGGCGTTCCCCATATGCCTTTTTAAGGGCAAAATTAGGGGAGAGGTCCCAAGCCCATGATTAGCTCAAGGATTGGTTCAAGAAGTTATCACGTCTTGGGCATCCTTGATTGGTGAGGTCTTAGATAATGGAATTTCTGTTCTGGTTTCTGGAGCCATTCAGCCTGGGGTCTTTGAGCTCACAGCCAGCAGTGCCCATCCTACAAAACATCTTACACATTGAAATTAAAACCTCATCTTTCCTTTAAGTGAGAGTTTTAGAGGTCAAATGGCTCTTACCTTGAATGATGACAGTACTGTTCACACAGGTAGAAAACAAGGTAAAAAGCGAAAGCAGATACAGATGCATACAAATACATATTAAAAAAAATTATCCTGAAATTACTGGACCATTTTTTGAATAATCACTTATTTATTTATCTAATTCCATTTGTTATCATTTTTTAATTTGACCAGATAGAGACAGAGAGAGTGAGAGAAAGGGAAAGCGAGAAAGCAAGCTGCCAGGTCCAGGACTTAAAACGTGATTGGCCATGTGAAAATCCAGCGCCTTTAACCCACACACCACCTGCCAGCCACATTACTGGACATTTAAGGAATGTTTTCTGAAGCAGAACTATTATTTATTTATTTATTTATTTGTACTTTAAATAGACTGTTTACCTCCACAAGTGCTGGGGGCATGCCATGCACTAGCCACAATACTGAAAAATAACCCTTAGAAGTACAATAGAAGTCTGGAAAGAAGACAAATAACCAGGCCAGACTTTCAATTTGACTTATTTTCTCTTTTGTGATACTGAGTCTGTGAGTAGAGAACGAAACAGAAAGCCACGCTGAGAGGGAAGAGGTCAACCGGCCAGTAGAAAATGCTTGGGTACTCTGTGCAAGACAGATCAAAGCTGCAGCTTTCTCCTGGGTGACTAGGGATGAAAACCGCAGCATCACCCACAGCTCGGTGTTATTTGAGAACTGATAAACAGGCAAGAGAGAGGAGCGTTTTCCGGCGTGGCTCACAGAGCCCAGCATGACTTAGCAGCACAGGGAGTTGGCCGTGTAGCCATTGCTCGGAGCCCCTTTCCGCTCCAGTCTCTGCTCTCTCTTTGTTACAGTTTTCTTTTTGTCTCAGTTGCTGGCTAAGCAAACGTCTGTGTGAAGTAATCCATTGATCCTCCAGGTATCAGGATGGAAGAGTGGGTTTGTTTTGCTTAATCCTAGCCATGAATTCTGTGCCCTCACCAGGAGAGACATAAAAGTATCTTTTATGTTCTTCTAGACATCTGGTAGTTTTCAGTGGAATTGCCATTAGACGTTAGCCAAATTTTCTTAGTATTCCTAGTGGTTCTCTGCAAAATGAAATAGGGGATGTGATTTTAAAACTATGATGTGTATATCAAATCTGTAATTTGATATACTATTTTATAAGACATCCAAATGAAGTAGCTGCTTTTATATTGACATATACTTTTTCGAACTTTTTCATATTGGCATGTACTTTTATTGATAATCAAAGATGCAACAGAATTCTTAGCAAGGAGTATTTGTGCAGAGATAGATACATGTGCCCCTCCTATCTGTGGAAGGATAATGAAGGTGATTGTCCTTCACAGTGTCACTGGGTATGCAGACAACAGAACGGAAGTAGAAGGCAGAAGCCTTTCATTTATTGTCTTTTGTGAATTCTTATTTTAACATTGGATTGAAAAATCTTTATATATGAATTTCTTAAATGATTAGCATCATTTTCAAATGAAGTACCTAGATATATAATAATTTCAAACAATAACAGAAGAAATACAGTACGAATATTAATTTTGAGCTAATTATTGAAATTGAAATGGCAAATTGAGACCTGATCTTTCTCCTTTCTATATTTAAAAAGGTACTGCCTTCTGCTTTATCTCCTAGGAAATTTACAGTTTTCATTAAAGTTCAAGAAACAAAGCATTGTGTTCTTAAATTTTCATGTAAGTAATATAAGTGGGCATTATTTGTCTAAGAGTAGTAGACTTACTCAAATATATACAAAACAGAAAAATAACAATTTAAAGAATCAATGTATAATATTGTATAAAGATTGATGTCGTAGTTCTTAAAATGTTTTACTTTTATGATTTTCAATTTCTCCTTGTACTCTTCTTTCTTCAACCCTCCCTCCCTTGCTTACCAATAAACACAGAAAAAATGAGTGTAATAATATTTAACCACTTACAGTCTTTTATTTACTGTGACGGTGAATATAAAAGTCATATTTAATAACATTAAATAGTCAGTGATCATCAACTATTAGTTGGTACCAGTAAATAGTTCTTCTTTCAGATTTTTATTCAAATGTCTCCTTCACAAAGAATATTCAATGTTTTATTTTGTTATTCTTTAATCGTTCCATGGAGTGTGTGCTCACCAGAGAGAGAGAGTGAGAAAAAGCACCCGCTAATGTAACATGGTCACACTGCAATCACCTCTCCATTTCTCCATCTCACTGGGATTTGATGCATACACATGTGCTCTTTAGGCAGCCAAAGCTGAGACTCAAACCATGGTTAGCCATGTGGAATCCAGCTTCTTAAACATTAAGGTACAGGGCCGACCCAGTATTGTGTTTTAATTGCAACCTCACCCCTCACACATCTGTTATGTTCATCTACTCTCTTCTTACCTCAACGTATGATTTTTGAATAAGAAGAGAATTTGAACTTCGGCTGAATCAACCTTTAGAGAACTTTTAGTGCTTGAAAGTAGTAAAACTCAAAATTATTTTCCTTTCATCATAGTACTAATAGATTATGAAAAGAGGATACTATAAATTAGGTTGTTGACAAATGATGAAAATTTATTTCTTACAATTCTGGATGCTGGGAAGTCTGAGATCAAAGCACCAGACACATTCAGTGTCTGGTGAGGGTTTTTTTCCTCTCTCTTGTTATATTCTCACATGATGGGTGGGGCATGGAAAAAGGAGAACTTTGAAGTCTCTTTCATAAAGAAACTAATCCTATGGACATGGTCTCTACCCTCATGATATAATCAGTTTCCTAAGGCCTCACTTTCTAATACCTTCGCTGGGGGTTAGAATCTCAACGTATAAATTTTAGGGGGAGATATTGGTCTATTTTATTTCCCTCCATGTCTAATCATACTTTTCCTTTGAGATACCAAGTTTTTCATTTCTCTAGATAATCATATTTCTTCTGCTTTTCACTTATTATGTAAGGTATTCCCCCTCATCCATGAGGTCATGTTTCAAGAGTCCCAGTGTGTGCCGAAACCATACCTTTATATATGTATATAAAACAAACCCTTTATATATACATACTAGGTTATTTTCCTGCATACACATACCCATGATGAAGTTCATTTTATAAATTAGGAACATCATGGTATCAATAGTAATAACTAAAAATAGAATAGAGCAATTATAGCAATATGCTATAATAAAAATGATATGAATGTAGACTCTTTTTCCCTCAAAATATTGGTCTATGGTTGACTGTAGGTAACTGAAACTGTGGAAGGTGAAACCACTAACACGGAGAGTGGGTATTATACTCTGTTGATTCATGGCTATTAATTATCAAAAATATATAAAAGTATTTCCTCTCTTTAAACAAGTTAATACCAGCCTTGAGCTACCATTTTTCTTTGTTTCTTTAAATAGTTTGCTAATTTCTAAATAGTATAAGATCAATACTTGCTGTTGGCTAAAAACAAAAGTAGAATTGGATGAAAATATAAACAGAAGAGCTGTCTCATTTCAGACTTTTTAATACCTTTATAATATTTGTAATGTAATATATTGTTATTCAATATTAAATATATATTACATAATATATTATTTCAGGCTTACATGTATACATATATCTCTGCTTCAGAATTGAACATTAAATAATAAAAAATTCATTGTAAGGCGTTATTTCCTGTGCTACTTTAGCGTAGAGCACAGTTAGAGGGCTGTTTAATATATCTTTCATTTCCTGCCACTGCCTTGACTATGTGCACTAGAACTTCCCACTTCTTAGGCCTTTCAGAGATGGATGGATAGATGGATGGATACATAAATATATATATATATATACATGTATATACACACACACACATATTCTTTTATTTAAAGAATTATTTATTTTATTTATTATTATTATTATTATTTTTTATTTGATCAGAGAGAAACAGAGTAAGAAAGAGGGAAAGTGAGAAAGGAAACTGCCAGGTCTGGGACTTGAACCTCAGTTGACCAAGTGGGACCACCACGACACTTGCTGTACTCATAGATAAATATTGTAAAAATGCAGTTAAATGCTGAAGAATCAAATTAATTGTTGCCAGAAACTTTTGTTTTAGGATGGTATTTGACTCTCTCTTTGAATATAGACATGAAGGCTTTATTGAAGATAATTTATCACAATAAAAATTGAAATATTTTTATCACTGAGAGTGTATATGAAATATATAATAAATAATCATAAAACAATGAATAATCATAATTTAGTAGACACTGTCTGAGACAAACAGCAAAATATCAATGTATATTTACATGTTATATATACCCCAACAGGAAATCAATATTGTAGATGAAAATATATGCTGTTAAACATTTATCTACTAGCAAAATATATGTTCTGAGTCAGCCAATGGATACTTATAAAAACGTAAGTAAGCATTACTTTTTAGAATTATCTATTAGTGGTTCCCTAAGTAAATAGCAAGTAATAGTTTTGTTTCTGCTCTAATTGTTGCCATAGAGGCTTAATTATTAGAAACACTGACTGGAGATGTGAAAATAGCACATTTAACATACCAACGTAATACAAGTTTTAATTTATTCCATTTTAAAATTGCTTTGGTGTGCATAAAATAAGATTATAGGAGGCCAGCAGATGGTGTAACGGTTATGTTGTTGGACTCCCAAAGGGCTGAGCACAGTTCGAGTCCTGGACCCGGTGGCTTGAAACTCATGCCAGGCATGTGTGCCTGTGTGCCCAAGGTCCCAGGAGGAGAATGGAGGAGAAGGGACTGCAGCATGGCCATTGCCAGGGGGTGATTTCTCACTTTCCCTCTCACTGTTTCTGTCTCTCTGGCAAGCCCATGTGCCCTAAGGCAAAAAAGTCTCTTAAAATTGCATTAGAGATTTTAATTAGTATTATATATACAATATTTACCAAAAAATCAACCAAAGCAAACTACCAAGCAGAACAATATTAAAAAAAAAAATTTTTTTTTGGTTTAATTAAAGACAAATTACCTTATGTAATAGAAACGTAAAGTGTTCTGACTTCATGTAAAGCCAATGGAAATAAGGCCTGCTTTATTACATAATTATTTATATAATTACATCCTCTTAATAATGAGCTTAGTTTGAAGGAACGAGATGACATAACACTGGATTTTAAAAGTTAATACTGTTGCTATGGTGAGAGTATTCCAAAGGTCAAAATAGGAGGTGTGAAGCTAGGTGCTTTTATTACTAATTTAGAAAAGTGTTTACCATTGTCTTTTGTGATTCATTGTGTTAAAGTGGAGATCTCTGATTTTTCTGTGTTTCTTCATATGCCTCTTGCTACTGCTCCCCAGGCCTTAGGGGTGTTGGTGCCTCCCTTCTTCCCTTCCTCCAAAGACACAGTGGTATATTGCCACTGCTACCTTCTGAGTGACTGAGTGTTTAAATCAAGTGAAATCTGAGGAATTCTTTTTCTTACCTCTCTAAGATTTTGGTGTACTTGCTGAATGTAGTTGTTTACGTTTTTGTTTGTTTTCATCCAAAATGCATCCATTGGGATGGTTTCTCACTCCTCTTGAGTCAGGGTGCCTTTAGTGCTGCTTCCTCCTGAAGGAACATCATTCTGTAAGGCTCGCTTTTCCTCCTTGTGGGCTGAGAGGACAGCGGGGCAGCCAAGACACAAAGCTACTGTTTGTGCATGATGGAAGATCAGTGATCTTATAGCACCCCGGGCATTTCACACCATGACATAGGAATTCGGGTGCTGCACCAGGCACTTCTTGTGTTTCCTCTTCTCTTCTGGAGAGGGATGAAGGAGATCCTCTTCAAGAGGCATACTCTTGTGAGGAGGTTGTCACTGCTGGCTGGAAAGTGCTGGTTTATGATTCATTAACAGGAATCTTAATTCTTTCACTAAGGAGTCGTGATTCATTAACAGGAATCTTAATTCTTTCACTAAGGAGTTGTGTAAAGATTAATACCTGGAGTTGTTAGTAATTATTTAGAAGTCTAAATAGTGTTGTATTGATAGCACTGATAAAATTTGGAAAATTATAGGTTCTCTAAAAAGGAAATATAATGGGTACCACACATGCTATTTGCAAATATACTATAAATTTAATGATATGTTGATTGTACTTGCACTGACTAAAAGCTGAAAAATAGAAGTGTATTTGTGATATTTTTCCTACTTTTTTTTCCCCTTTGGGTAATACTGAGAATCCCCTCTTTCATTACTTACATCTGTTTTGTTAAAAAGAGTCCTTATTTTCAGGGACCAGCAGATGGTATAATTGCTGGACTCCCACATAGTCGGATGCAGTTTGAGTCCTGCACCTGAAACTCAAGCTGGGCATGTGTGAATGCATTGCCCAAAATCTCAAGAGGAGACTGGAAGTGAAGGGATTGTGGCATGGCCTTCCTTCCTTGAGGGTGCTTTCTCTCTTTCTGTCTCTCTCTTTCTCTCTAGCATGAGCATGTGCCCTATAGCAAAAACCTCTCAAAAAATTATTTTTAATTATCTTACTGGGGAGAAAGAAATTCAATTTACACTAAACCATCATATGCAGGAAAAAAAGTGATCTTTTCAGACAAGGTTAACTAAAAAAGAACAAGGAATAATTACTGTTTCACTTTAGAAAGGATAGAGCACAGATATTCAGCTCCTTGAATGACTATCTTGTAAACTCTTTCCATTTGTCTTATTGGTGTTTGAAACATTATCTTTCTCTTCTGATGAAATAAATATTGAAATCACTCAATCCTCTCGCTGGGCTACTGGGTCTTTGAGTCAGCTGCTGAGACCCTCTGCAGTCCTCGGTCCTGTCACCCTTGATTGAAACATTTTATTCTGCCTCCCTGAGTTAGTGGACTGAACTACTGCAGCTTGCAGTTGTTTGCTGGCCTATGAACACTGAGCCTTCAGAAATTGGTGAGCTGTGTTCTAAGGGTTTTTTATTATGGTTCTTATCTTAATTTTTCATGTCAACCAAAGTTAAGAGTGAAAATTTCCACCTGAAATACCTTTCTCTTCTAGCTATGCACTTCTAAACCATTTCTATTCTTTATCATCCAGATGGAACTTAACTGTCTCATAAAATCTCACTGGATGTTTTCAGCTAAAAGTAATGGATCCTCATTTTAATACCCAATGAAATCTTCCTTTTCTTCTCTAATGCATTTTTTTTTCACTTTTTATCATTTTTTAAAAAAATGCCACACCAATGCTTTTGAAAGAAATAAGTCTTTGGGAACAGCAGATGGTGTAGTGGATAAATGCTAGACTCTTACATGGTTGACCATGGTTTGAGTCCTGAACCAATGACTTGATATTCACGCTAGACACGTGTGTGTGTGTGCCAAAAATCCTGAAGGAAGACTAGACACGTGTGTGTGTGTGCCAAAAATCCTCCATAGGGATGGAGGGATTGCAGTGTGGCTATTCCTCCAGGGGAGAGTGATTTCTCATTTTCTCTCTTTCTGTCTCTCTCTCTGTGTCTCTGGCAGCAGCACACACCCTATAGCAAAAATCTATCAAAGAAAAAAAAAGAAAGAAAGGTATAAGGCATTAATGGTTGTCAGAAATTATGCTAAATATGTATAACCAATTCTTGTCCAGAGAGGTAATATCAGGAGTTGAGATAAGCCTAGCAGACCACGAGTATTTTGACAGAATTTCCCTCATGATTTGGTATATTCTGCACCTATTTTAGTCCTCCCATCTATGACACTTCCAGTATAGGTGTTTTCTTTTGATTTACTTTTTTCTTTCTTCCTTTCTTTTCTTTTCTTTTCTTTCTTTTCTTTTCTTTTCTTTTCTTTTCTTTTCTTTTCTTTTCTTTTCTTACATGGGAGTCCAATGACGTAACCATTATATTATATGCTGGTCTCACTGTTATCTTTCTTATATTCTTTGGTTCACATTTCCTGAGACATCATCAATAAATAATTTTTCATTAAATTTTTTATCAACAAAGCAACTAAATGAACATTCAAGAGAAAAATAAGAATCAACAAGTGATTTATCTTGAAGTCATCCACACTTGTTTTTAGGTATTCTGTTTTTAAAATTTGGTTTTCTGATTCACTGTTTATTTTCATAGCATCTGACCTTGGTGGTAATACCATCAGCAGCCTTAAGCTGTGCTGCCTATCTCAATCTTTGGCTTTTAAGTAGTGGTGTAAGTTCTCAGTCTCTTTGGCTTTATTTCCTGTTACTGGTTTAATGCTCACTCTGAAAGACTTTTGGGCAATTTATTGGGATTTCCATGAATAATCTAAATGAAAAATTTTAATATTCTAAAAAAGGAATGAGAAACCTCTGAAGTCTAGTTTTAATATACTAAGAAAGACATGGGATATAAATAAGATCCCAGTGTCCCATTAGACGTGTTGAAATTTCCAAGTTGTCCAATAAAATCAGTGTTATCAAACAACCTCTTATTTCATAAGAAAGATAAAGAATGCTATAAAATCAACATATCTTAATTTTACTAGTATAAATTTGATCTATAATTCTTAACATCTGGATAAAAGCAGGTTTACTGGGCCAGCCGGTTGGCATGAAGGTTAAGACATCTGAATCCCACATGGCTGACTATGTAGTTCAAGTCCTGGACCTGGAATCTTGAGAATCACACTGAGCATGTGGTGTATACGAGTGTTCTGAATCCTGAGAGTAGACTGGGGCAGAGGCACTGTGGTGGGCCCATCTCTCCCAAAGGGGTGATTTCTCACTTTCCTTCTATTGTTTGCAGAAAAACCAGATGCCAAAGAATGGAAAGCAGCACTCAAGTAAGTTAGGAGGACTGTTTATTGTCAGCAGGCATGGAGGAGTTAGCACTCTGAATCTCGGGCCCCAATTGGAGGAACTGGGAAGGGGAGATCTCAGGATGGGGAATGGGCTCAGAACCCACTCTACGCAATGTCAAAGGGAGGAGTCAGAGAAGCAGGCAGTCTAATCTATTCAAAGTACTGATCTATTCAAGGTTGCTGGTTATTCTGTAGCTCCTGGGAGGGGCAATAGGTTTGCTGGAGGGCAGAAATTTCAAGCAGCTATCAGCCCTGAGTTAATCATGAATTCAGGGTCCTTCCATATCACTGTCTCTCTCTCTTTCACTTCTGAGTCTCGGCTAGCACTCATGCTCTGTAGAAAAGAAAAAAACAAAAGCAGACTAAAGAAAAAAAATGTAAAACAGGGAAAAGCAGGTTGATTAACATTCAAACTATTACCCTACCTTGGAGAACAGCCGTAGATATTTGCAAGCTCCTTAATGGATTCCAAACACATGAGGCAAAATTCTGGTCAGAATTTTTAAATATTTATTAGTAGATTTTGTTTAAAAATCTTATAAATGAAATGGACATATCTGCACATGCTTCTATTTCATAAGCATTGATATTCTCTTTTTCTGAGCTCGTGTAATACATATGTGTTAGCCTTTTAAAAAGATGGGCTAGATCCCAATTAGATTAATGAGTTGTTTTGTGTCCGCTAATAAAGTTTACAAAAATCTATAGGTTTTATTCCGAGCAGACAAAACAATGAAGCATCATATGCCAATCCTTTTGGTATGTGAGGAAAACATAAACAAAGAAAAAGACTGAGTTCTCAAAATCTAGTCTCCTTTTATTCTTTGTGTTTAGAATTAATTACTTTTTAAAAACTACACATTAAACTTACGTATTTTTGTTTGAATTTTTAACATTTTATTTATTTTTTCCATGAGTGAGAGAGAGAGAGAGAGAAAGACAGAGGGGCAGGGATACAGCCTCTCCAACAGGGTCTCGATGCCGCAATCTAAGCCTCAGCTTGGCCCAGACTGCAAGCCCATGCCCACACTTACGTATGAAGAAGGTCTCTGGAATGTAAATTGTGGAGCTTTCATGTAGATCAGACTTTCACAGCCTTGTGTTTTACTGCTGAGCCAACATCTAGCCCCATGAATTTTAATTTAATTTAATTTATTTATTTATTGCCTTTAGGCTTTTGTCATAGGTCACATGTGCTCACCAGAGAGAAAAAGACAGAGAAAGAGAGAGGGAAAGTGAGAAATCACACCCCCCCTCCCTGAGAGGGCATAGCCACATTGCTATCTCTTCTCCTCTATATCCTCTTGGTATTTGGGGCACACAAGCACGCATGCCCAGTGTGATTTTCAGTACACTGGGTCTGGGACTTGAACTGTGGTTAGCATGTGGGAATTCAGTGCCTTAACCACCACACCACCTCCTGGTCCCACCAATGAATGTTTCTTAAGCCAGGTCGTGAACTATAACTATGAGCTTATTAATTAACAAATAGTCTTTGGATGCAAAAGTTGTCTTTCACTTCTTTATAATAATGTAATAAATAAAAAAATTGGATAGTTTATGCAGAATTTATTGACCTACTTATATTTCTTCACTTTGCTTCATTTAAAATAAATACTTTTAAGAAGAGGAAAAAGATACTGAAATTACACCTAAAAGTAACAAATAAATATATAACTACAAATGAAATTATTTAAGGACATTTGTAGCTTTGGCTTTTTCACTCTGGATTAATGAATTCTGCTCAACTAATACTTTTTTTTCCTCTATGTAATTGTTAAGTGTTGGAAATGGGCACAGAAGACCAATTAAAACAAACAAAACTAAATGATTGCCTTTGAGACAAGTTGCAGGAAACTGGCAGGAAACAGGAGCCACTCCCAATCTTTTACACTGAAGCGGATTTAGCATAGATGGGATTAGTGTCTTACAGAAGCAATGAAGCAGCTGGCAGAGTGGCTCTGGCGCACTACGAAAGTCTTTTTGAACAAAATCACTGAACTGGTGCACAAGGTGAACCCCTTCCTCTGCTAAGGTGGTGAATCAGTAGGTTGCCATGAAAATTGCTAAATCCAAGGACACACTGTCCTAGTGTCTATCTAGGACAAGCAACTACAACTTCCAACCTTGCCTCCTCCACTCTGCCTTTTGAAACCCATAATGCCAACAAATGGACACTGAGATGTTCTTGCAAACAACCTTTTTTTCTTTTTCTGTTCAGTTCCTCGTTGTTCATCTCTATAGATTGCATTATGGTTTTTTTATTTTCAAAGTATACTATAGTATGTGACAATCACATCAAGAATATTATCATATGCATCATTTTCAGCAGAGAACTTTACATTTTGTTGTCTGTTAAATGTTTTTTCCCTTGGCCTTGCCATCCATCCTCCACCACCCACTTCCGTTCTAAGTCTGTAGTATCTACTCTTACCCTTCCCACTGTCATATCTTTGGATTTTTACATTTTTGCCATACAATGCAAGAATTTGCTATGAATTGAATGGGGCCGCACAGCATATGTCTTTGTATGTCTTTGTTTCATTTCTTTTCTTTTTTTCTTTTTTTGAGAGGTTTTTTTCTTAAGGTGGTGTCTCCATATTATTACCCCCTTCTTGAGCCTCCTCAATGATATTTAAGGAGGGTCAATTAACAGGAGGGAAGTAAACATAGCTTTCAGGGACAGTGCCAAGTAGTTGATACTTGATGGCTTTAAGCAGGGAGCTTGCCAATTGTTTAATCTGATTAAGGACACATGGTCTGATTGCCGGTGCTTAAAGAATAACTACTAAGGGCTTGGGGAGAGGCAGTAGTCATGTGGCCCACGTCCAGAGCTCATTCCAACCTTCCCAGGAGTTGGCTGTTGTTTGTTGCTGTTTGGAGACCAAATCTCTAAGTTATTTGGCCATGTCTCAGACTACACCTGATTTGTTGGTGTAGAAGAAACATTCTTCTCCCAGAAATAGAGTCCACCCTTTTTGGCAGTCAGGAGATCTAACCATCTTCGTTCTGTAGGACTACATCAGTCAAGGAGTCTAGCCAGACTTGTAGAGTCTCAATAATATTCACTACCTATTGGAATCCATCTGCCAAGGCAGTGGACAACTGCTGGTAGTAAGCAGTGGAGGATGCCATCCCTCCAATCCTGGTCCTAACCCCAGCAACAATCCCCAGCCCCACTAGGAGGGGAATGAAGTGTATTGTCTTCCAAACTCTAGCATGTACTACTAGGAGGACATTGACAGTCTCTTTTCCCAGTAGAATATCTACTTGGGGAGTGAGAATTTGTTAACGGATGGAAAAGTGTTGAGCTGCGTTGTGAAATCCTTGGTTCTTTGGGTCCAGATCACTGAAGTTAGAGATCTGTCCCTAAGAGCAAAATGAAATCACAACCACGAATGAAGCAGAAAAGAAAGTTTAATAGATAAGAAAGGAAAGGAAAGAAAGGACGTACACCCAAAAGGTTGTTGGGTGGGCAGATTGCCAAGTGGCAACCGCGTTTGATACTGGTCAACCCTTATTCTTATTATTAGAAGTCATGAATATTCATTAGTGGGCGGCCCCCTTACGCTGCCTATGTTCCTCCTTTAAATTTGAATCCACATATCTCTCCTGCACCTGCGCACCTTCCTAGTGAGGAATTTGGTCACCTAATTGCATACGTCCAGTGCGAGTCAGTTTGCCTCAATTAGATTGCCCAATTAGTCTATGGTATTACTTACCAAATGCTGGCTTGGGTCCTTTTGACAAAAGAAAATCTATGAACTATCCCTGTATGCTTCCCTCAAGCCTCAAGGAATTAATATGGCAAATTGCCTCACTCTCCTGGCACCTGAAGCTAGGTGAGCCTTTCACTTTTCTCTTAGGGCTACCTGCTCATGGCTAACTAACTGCCTACCACAAATTGCCCAGGTACAAGTCCCAGATCAGTTTGCTGGAAGTCACTGGTAAGCATAGGGTCTCCATACAAGGTGGAACCCCAGGAATTGGGAGCAGATTGCAGTCCTGCTTTCTGGATATGTGGTGTGGCAAGTCATATTACCTACTTCAATGGAGGCTTGATTTGTAAAGTAACCCTGGGGCTTGGAGGAGAGGTGCACTTGGGAAATTGGTCCCTTCCATACAGAAGTCAGATTAAAAAGTGGGGTGTTATTTGTAGGGTAGGTTGGAGTGGCATAATGTGAGGAAGGGCTGTTTCGATGCAAAGCCAATAGTTGGATGCTAACTGGGATTGTGACAGATACAGGAGAGCATGGTCACATTAATGAGCATAGTTACTCTTGGATCGAGCTGGGGAGACCCTCTGAGGTGCAGAGAGCCTCAGTTGATCTCAGGAAGTCTGAGATTTAAGCTTCTGTACTGTATCCTGGATGGCAGCCTGAGTCTCCATAATGCATTTACCTCCTCCATCTGGGAGCCTATACTGTCAGAGACCTGTGTAGCAGACCCATTTTCTTGTGTGTGTGTGTGTGTGTGTGGAAGGGACAATTTTAACAATCATGGCTCCCTTTGCTCTTTCCTAGAAGATAGGGTTTCCCATTGTCCTGGCACTTCTGGAGGGTGACCAAGTCAAGACAGGACTTGTAGTCTCGCCCCTTGGTGCATGAATGCCAGCTGGCTGGGGAGCCCTGAAATGATGAGATCACACAACCAGGCAGGTGGGCTGTCATTGGTAGATAGGTGCCCAGTTGCTGCCGAGCAGTGGCTTGCTGCATGATTTCGTTGCACCATTTGAGGCAAGAGTGGTAGGCGCCTGTCAGCCTTGGTAAAAGAGCAAGGACCAGGGTCAGGAGTATCATTAACGCAAAATCTGTATTAAGAATAGACCCCCCCCCCCGGGAACCAGCAGTTAGCGTAATGGCTATGTCGCTGGACTCCCACGTAGTCGACCGCGGTTTGTGTCCCGGACCCAGTGGCTTAAAACTCACGCCGGGCGCGTGTGCGTGCATGCCCAAGATCCCGAGAGGAGAATGGAGGAGCAGGGATTGCGGCGTGACCATCCCCCCTGGGGGGGTGATTTCTCGCTTTCTATCTCTATGTCTCTCTCTGTCTGTCTGGCGAGCGCACGCGCCCTACAGTGAAAATCTCTCAAAAAAAAAAAAAAAAAAAAAAAATAGACCCCCCTCCCAAATGCTTCCAGTTAGTTAACCCAGGCATCTTAGGCCTATCAAAACCCCTACTACTAGGAGGTATACACTATTGCTAGCAAAAGCCTCTTCTATAACTTCCAGTCCCTTGGGGTCACTCCTGCCAGATCAATGGAGAAAAGCACCAACAGCACTATGGGAAGGGTGAGGAGCAGGAAATTGTAAGGGTATTGTGGACATGTCATCCATCGCTGTCCTCAAGCTTCCACTCTGCGTAGATTGGTCAGCATCCAGACCAAAGCAGGGCTATAGATTCCTCAGGCTTCTGCCGTGTGTAGAGCGGCCAGCCCAGGAGAGGCTGCAGCAGGGCTACAGTGTCGAAGACAGGTCTTGGTCCTCTGGAAAGTTATTTTAGTCAGCTTCCTAGGGTGGTTTTTTATTGTCCAGCTCCTGGAGTCCTCTGGTGCTGT
The DNA here is from genome assembly GCF_000334495.1 of Tupaia belangeri chinensis. NCBI lineage: Eukaryota > Metazoa > Chordata > Mammalia > Scandentia > Tupaiidae > Tupaia > Tupaia belangeri. Next base: position 1,648,829 of record NW_006159428.1, read on the forward strand.
GGCTTGCTTCACTTGTGAGTGGTGGATCCGCAGGGCTAGCCGTGCAATCTTAACTCTTCATTTTTGCTGGGTGCAATCATTTGCCATACCTCCTCCCAGGGCATTGTCACAGTCAGGATTTTGGCAGGACTAATGGTTAAAGCAGCTGGGCCTGATGAGTCAAAGCTGATTTACACTCTAAGTTGACTCATGGGTAACATTAGTTACCCCTAATTGGCAGTATTTTCCCTGCAAGAAGGGCTGGTAGTAGGGAGTTGCTATGTCTTCTGTAATAGCCCCATTTGCCTATCTGTGGGGTGGATCCTCAGGTCTCCAGAAGGGGTATGTGGAGGGTGAGGTGCCCCAGGCTGCAGTGGCTCACCAGGCAGAATCTGGGTACGGGATTCAGGATGGCTGGTGTCCCTCCCCCGCCCTCCTGAGCTGGTGGAGCTGGCACTGGCTCCTCGAACTGCTCTTCAGGATCCAGGGAAACAGATGGAGGCTGGGTTTTAATTACTGGCTCAGCTGGGATATGGAGGTTGAGCTACTAATGGCTCCTCTTCTGGGGAGACCTGCAGGATTGGAGCCATGGGTTTCTTTTGGTCAAAGTTTGGCACTGGAGCCATGACATGAGCGGCCAAAATAGTGTATTGATTTTTCCCTCTTCTACAGATTTGTGCCCAGGGTAGAATGGTTTGGGCTATCTGTAGCTAGGAGTTAGCATAGGGAAACTGCTCACGGTGGCTGGGAGTGCCAGTAGCAATACTGTATATAGCTCACATGGTAGGGAGATGTAAGGTTCCTTGTGGTGGCCATCTGACCTTGAAAGAGGGCCACTGGGACCAGCAGTGGGTGTAATGGCTATGTCACTGGACTCTCATGTAGTCGACCACGGTTTGAGTCCTGGACCTGGTGGCTTAAACTCACGCCAGGTGCATGTGCATGCGTGCCTAAGATCCCAAGAGGAGAATGGAGGAGAAGGGATAGCAGCATGGCCATCCCCCCTGGGGGGTGATTTCTAGCTTTCTGTCTCTTTGTTTCTCTCTGTCTGTCTGGCGAGTGCATGTGCCCTATAGCAAAAACCTCTCCAAAAAAAAAGAAAGAAAGAAAGAGGGCCATTCAACCTCACGGAGGGCTCTCAACTTTTCTGGTTTCATTTTAACTCCATAATCACCAGAGAAGCCCTTTTTAAAGTTAGTCAGTATGCAGTCCAGCACAGTGGGCTTGATTCACTTGGACTGAAGTTTCCCTACTATATTTTAAATATTTCTGACCTCTCTAGTTATTAAAAGCCTGCACTTCCAGAAGGCTTGGGATATCACTGGTTGGAGGAGACTCTGGAGGGATAGCAACTCCTGGGGGTGGGCCTTAGCTCAGAGGCTTAGAAACTGTGCGGCTTCCTGGGGGGGGGGGGCACTGCTGAATAGGCCAGGCAGTGCAGGTGATAAGTTTGTTCAAGATTGCAGGAGAGCCTTGCCCAAGGGCTGCAATCAGAAGGACCACTGCTGTCTCTCTGGGGTCCATCTTCTTGGTATTCCAATGGTGGATATCCCAGTGCTGGAAGGGGGTATTTCTGTGGCAGGTAGCAGGTGGAATGGAGGAGGACAAGGGAACAGAATCTGTTAAGCTAATCAACGAGGGAAAGTTGTCTAGGTAGAGGGTGATGCCTGCCCTCTCCTTTCCGAGACAGAGTGGGCAGGTTTTGCTCTGCAGTGGATCTTTGTAAGAGGGTTGAGACAGGCTCTGGAAGGATGTTTTTTTGTCACACTTGAGAGGAACTCGAGTCCTAGCTTCTGCAGACAGAACTGGCAGCCTGACATTCACTACTCTGCCTATCCGCCTCTACAGGGAAAGCCCTCCTATTAGCCTTTGTGTCCCCCCTCACATGAGTGGTGTCACAACAGGCAAAGGGTGGGTGTCTCCCCAGAGGGCACCAATCAGGTGTCTGTCTGACCATGTCCCTCATGGGCTTTGTGTAGTTCCTTGGCAATAAGCAGTAAGATATAGAACCTCTGCCAAATTTAATGGGTAAAGAGAGGTGTCCCTTAGGGCTGATTTTGCCATTTAGCTTTCACAGAACCACCATGGAAATGCAATTAAACAGACTCAATCATGCTCCATAGTGAGACTTCATGGAGCCACAAACACATTCACTCATCACAAACACATTTATTCAGAAGTTATACATTCTCTCCCCACACCAGCCAATTACCAGATGAGCCCTGTCTGCTGTTCCTGTGACGGAGTGTGTACGGGTTTCTTCTTCCACTCCAACTGAGTGGGTCTAACAAGAGCTCTACAGATCCCAGGGGGCTTACAAGATTACCAGAACTGACCATGGTTGATGTAACAGGTCCCAGGAGTTGGTCCTTCTCTCCAAATGAAGTATCATGATCCAGGAATACTCAGGCTTAGGGTGGGCACCCCAGCTGAGGGATCCTATCAAAGGAGTCAAGAGTGCACCTATCTCCCCACACCATAGTGTCCATCCTAAGGAGAAGTGCCCAGGGATCGATGGCTCAAAGGGCCAGTCTGATTATGTTTCCTGGCCAATGCACCAAAATGTTGCAGAAAACCACAGGCCGGGGAATGGAAAGCAGCATGGAGGAGTTAGCACTCTGAATCTCCCCCCCCCACACCTGGGGCTTGGACATGGCCTTTTATGGTGGATTTGGGGAAGGAGAGGTCTTGGGCTCAGACCTCATACCCAGCGTCAAAGGGAGCAGGCAGAGAAGCAGGAGACTAATCTATTCAAGGTACTAATCTATTCAAAGTACTGATCTATTCAAGGTACTAATCTATTCAAGGTTTTCAGGTTATCCTGGGAGGGGCGATAAGTTTTCCAGAGGGAAGGAACCTTAGACAGATATCAGCCCTGAGTTATTCATGAATTCAGTCTCTCTATATCAAGAAATCACCCACAGGGGTGGATGGTCATTTCTCAGTTCCTTCTTATTCATTTTTCTCCTGGAATTTTAGGCACGCATGTGCACGTGCCCAGTGTGAATTTCAAGCTGCCAAGTCCAGGACTTGAACCATGGCTGACTATGTGGATTTCCAGCAACTTAGTCACCATGCCATCTGCTGGCCCCCTTGCATTATTTTAAATAAACCAATATAAACTCTTAGCAAACACTTTATTAGTTCCCTTCTTCTTGCCTTTCTTTTTGTTATAAAACCAGGTCAATATTTAATAAGTACACATCTATGAAACCAGAGTCTGTTCGTGTGGCAGTTTATCCTAAACCACTTTAATTCACTTATTATGACTCAACCTTCATTTTATGTTGACACAAGGCATTTTTTGCTTACTTTGCAGTTCTATTATTCACACTTATTTTTAAGCTTTCTAGTGTATCTAAGCCCTACCAAGGAAATTAGAAAATATATTTTGGGTACAAATTGGGTTACAGTCTGAGAGTATAGGGAAAGTGGTTACAGTCTGAGAGTCTAGAGAAATAGTTTCTAAGATTAGTGTTTAACAATGTATGAAACTCTCTAAGGTTAAAGAGAGACCCATGGGGAAATAATTGGGGCCACTTTGACATAAGGGAATAGTCTACCACCTGGAAATTTTTCTTTTAGTAACTGCATTTAAATAGTTTGTGCTGAAGTTATTAAGGAATATGTCTTTCCTCATGGCCTTACAAGACTTTGCCTTTTTGCATTCATTCCAAGAGAGAAGTGTGAAACAGATGATATGTTCTCCAAAGAGATTGTGAACTCAGCTACTCTGCTTGTGACTCCCATGAGCTGAGTATGGATGGATTATTTAGAAAAGCTGGCCTCAGTCCTGAGAGGCAGAGTTCTGACAGCATGCCCAGTAACTGAACTCTGACTCTCAGGACTGTCATTAGTTTGTAAGGAATATTTACCTAAATTAAACACAGTTCATGAACATGGCCCGGTGCTAAGGTGCATGGTTCTGCACCTTTCTCCTGAATTTTACCTTTACATACCATTTGGTAATTTTTGTGCATAACCTATAAAATCAATGTATACTTCCATTTTTATTTAATTCCAAGCCCCAAAGAGGAAATTGGCAATATAATCTCATAAAAAAGAGAAATAGATATTCTTCTCTTGTTCCTCCCTCCCCCATATCATCCATATGTTAAGAATCCTGCCTGCAGCTCACCCACAAAAAAAGAAATAATCTAACTTAAAAATGGGCAAATTAATTGAACAATTCTCCAGGAAAGACTTTTGAATGTCCAAGAGCCATATGAAAAAAATGTTTAAGGTCTCTTGTCATAAGGTAAATTCAAATTAAAATGACAATCAGATATCATTTAACTCCAATTAGAATAGCTAAGATCAAAAAATAAAGAATGATAAGTGTTGGCAAGACCATGGTGAAAAGGGTGGGACTGTAAATTAGTCCGACCTCTGTAGAAAACCTATAAATAGGACTTTCATAATAATTTGTAAACAAATTGTTATAAATATCACTTTTATTTTTGGTATGTGTGAAATTGTAACTGAAATTTGTTTTGTCAATGTTTTTTTGAATAAACTGAATAAAGTCTTTGTTTATAAAAAAAATTCTGCCTGGTCTGCAAAAAGAAAAGAAAAGTCATCATAGGAAATGATTTCTTTTGTTGTGATCTTCTGATCTTTCAAGGCAATGTAAAGAAGCTATTATGAGAACAAGCAGAACCTTTAAGACAACTAGAAGTACTTATTCTAGTCTACATTAGTTACACACTTACTTCATAGTAATTATTATATTTAATTAAAATAATGTGCATTTTTCGAGACTTTTTTTTTCTTTTTCTTTTTTTGCTATAGGGCACATACACTAGCCAGAGAGACAGAAAGTGAGAAATCATCCCTCAGTGGGGATGGCCTTACTGCAATTTCTTCTCCACCATTCTCCTGTCAGAATTCTAGGCATGCATGTACATACACCCGGCGCAAATTTCAAGCCAATGGGTATGGGCCTCAAACCACTGTCAGTCACATGAGAGTCCAGCACCTTAACCACTATGCCACCTGCTGGCTCCCAATAATATGCATATTTTTATGCTTACTACCAAACATTTTATTTCATTTTATTGTGCATTATATCCTTTATTTCTCACTATCTTACTTTCTTAAGGAATACTAGAACATTTTTTGGAATAACATGCAGAATATTTCTAATGAGTCAAATGTAGAAGTGTTGCTTTTCTGTATTCAATTTCTTTCAGGACTACTTCAGTGACACAGACACTTGTATAAAGACTATACTGTGTAATACTATTCAAACCATTTTTTAATACTAAGGCTTTTTCATTTTATTATTTTTTTCTTTCTGTTTTGCTGCTGGACAATGAATGGAAAAATTGTGAATTCAAGTCCTATGTCAATCATTACTAATTATAATTTTAATGACTATTTAATGAATCTAAGCTCACTCTTTCAGAAATATGTAAGAGTACATGTGCGCTTGCTACTGTGTGAATTTATTGAACATCTACACATATACGACATATAATTATTATTACTGGTACCAGTAGTCATTGAGTACCCACTAGTAATACAGTTCTATGGTAAAATATAATTTGATAAAGTGTAGCTTGATTTGAAATAGAAAAATAGATTTGACTAGGATTAAACATGGGGAGAAACAACAGGATGTATTGAAAACATGATTGCATTGAGCTCACGATTTTACATACCTGGGTTTGCAGCCAATGCTGTAGTTAATATCTATATAATGAATACAGAGTGTGTTTGTCCCCTTTTTGATTTCATTAAAACTGTTTTTGCATGAGGGCCCTTACCAAGTCCTTAAAACAGAGTGTAGCAAAAGTACATTTTATAACATTGAAACATGATCTTATTCTTAGAAATACAATGATCTCAAGGCAATGTTATAAGAATACAAGATAAAGCCCTCCCTTCCTCTCTACCCTGGTTTAGGGTCTGCAGTACCAAGATAACTTTTGATGTATTTTCATTAGAAGTTTTTGTGTGTAAATCCTTTCCACATGCGGGAAATCTTTATTGTTGCTGATAATAAATCAACCAGAAAATTGGAGGCCTTGATATAAATTTTTTTCTGGTGATTAGTTAGCACAAGTGAACGTTTTTTGTTTGGGAGTTGAAATAACCCCTCTATATCTATTTTTAAGAAATGCTTATTGTGTAAATCATTCATGATTCTTCAAACATGAGCTTTGCAAAATGAGCTTGGAAATGATCTGTATTTAAATCTAAAAGGAACGCATGTCAAAAATGATACTAACTATAGGGTTTACAAAGTTTATGTCATTTAGAGGGAACAACATCAAGCTGTCCCCGACTTCCTATGGTAATTAGTGCCTCTTTTATGGTAGTATAAAATGCTCTTATGGTAATGATGTGGGAAGTCATTTGTTTTTTATCAACTGCTGAAATTACTTTGGTTGTTGTCGCTAAAAATAGAGAGATGTATGGGTGCATCAGCATTCAGGGTGCAGGAAGCAGCTCAGCATCTGCCAAACTCAGCTTTCTTTTTTTTTTTTTTTTTTTTAAGGGGTTTTTTTTATAGGGCAAATGCGCTAAGAGGTTTTTGCTATAGGGCACATGCGCTCACCAGACATAGAGAGAGAGACAGAGAGATAGAAAACGAGAAATTCCCCCCCAGGGGGGATGGCCATGCCACAATCCCTTCTCCTCCATTCTCCTCTCGGGATCTTGGGCCCACACGCCCACGCCCCCGGCATGAGTTTTAAGCCGCTGGGTCCGGGACACGAACTGAGGTCGACTATGTGGGAGTCCAGTGACATAGCCACTACGTTACCCCGTAGCCACTACGTTAACTGCTGGTCCCAGACTCAGCTTTCTTTTGAGGTTCAGATTAAAGGCCTGATTTTGAAGTCTCATTTTTCATAGAAAGGGAAGATTATTTGCTGGCATTCAGTCGGTCAGTCCTTATGGAGGTGAGAAAGAGAGACTATCTGAAAGAAGGGAGGTGAGAGTAGACAAATGAGAAAAGAGGCAGGAATTAAGGAGTCCCTTAAAATTTTTAATTTTTTTAACCTTTTACTAATATTCCTCTACCAAGTTACCTAAATTTGGTGACTGAATTCATCCTTTTAACTCTGTTAAAAGCAAGAAGATTTTCCAATGGTATGGGGGTGGCAGGTAGTAATGAGCGAGCAGCCCTGAGAAAATAGCAGAAGGACATAAGCCACATCCATCACAACTTATCAGGAGTTACAACTAAACCCTCCATAAAAATACCTTCTTCCCACCCTGCTCGTGGCATCAGGAAGGTGAGGCTAATACCATTTTTCTTCCTCAGTACCCGAGGAAGACACGTAGGGATGATGGTAAATTTCCCTCTTATCATTTCGCATAAATACAAAAAGACCCAATCAGACATTTTGGTCAACATCCTGATTCCCTCTGGAGCAATAAATTATTTGGGCAGTTCATCCTAATAAGGATGTGCCTATCATCTTGGCTCACACTGGGCATGTGCAGTTCAGTATTCAAATTCCTCAAATTCTTCACCTGTGAGAGAGCTGTGCAAAGGCAGGAGAAAGTCCAGGGAAATTTAAACAAAGAACATAGCATGACAGACCTCTCACTGTTAAATACTCATCATCACCTCTGGTAAGAAAAATAACACCTAATCAGTTCCAAACCCAGTTGCCACCTAGCAACCTGTCTGCCTGAAAATCTTTTGGTTGTACTTCTTTCCTTAATTCTTTCTTTCCTGTTAAATTATCGTTTCTACCTACTTTTATTGTGTTTGTGGCTTTATTTTGTGCCTAGGGACAGGTCTCTAATTTTAGTGACCTGGACCCAAAGAACCAAGGATTTCACACAACACAACTCAGCACTCTCCCATCCTATGATATTATTTCTCTGTAGTTGCTAATAGGAGAAATGCCAGTGAAGAGAAAAGAACAAGAACAGGGCAAAACACAGGAAGTTAGGAAGAAAAGGGAAAAGAGAGTGAGAACAGTCTTTAAGCTGTTGTATTGTTAGGGAAGCTGAGGGTCTTCCTGATCTTTCTCAACTTAGTTCATCTGCTGACTTCTTTCTCTGTCACCACTACTCATTCTTATCTCCCTTTGCTTCCTCTTGTCTTATTTTCATCTTTTTTTTTTCTTTCTTCTTTTTTATTTGGGGGGGCAGGATTTTGCAATGGGGTACATGCACTCGCCAGAAAGACAGAGAGAAACAGAGAGAGAAAGCGAGAAATCACCCCCAGTGGGGATGGTCAGGCTGCAATCCTTTCTCCTCCTTTCTCCTCTCGGGATCTTGGGCACGCATGCACATGCACCTGACGTGAGTTTAGGGCACTGGGTCCAGGACTCAAACTGCAGTCGACTATATGGGAGTCCAGCGACATAGCCATTATGCTAACTGCTGGTCCCTCTTATTTTCATCTTTACAAAATCCTTCATGTTACATTTTCAGTTTTCAAATAATGGCCACTAGAACCACTCCATATATTCCTATTTCCATGGGATCTCTAAAGGTAACATACCCGTGACCCCCATAATTTACCTGACTGAAAATGGCAGCCCTCCGCCAGGGAAAGCAGTTTGTCAAAATTCTTGGTGGGAAGCAAGTATTCAAGTGAGGCTAAATGTGCTTGGGTCACATAAAGATGAGGAATTAGCTAATCCAGTTCTGAGGATATATTATATTTTCAAAAATTTGCCAACAATATCATGTTTATATAGTTGGTGACAGAGAAAGTAGTCTTGATTTTAGAAGAGGTTTGGGATGTCTTCCAGTTAATAGCCATGACAATAAATGTATAAGAATATGAGTAAATTTTAAAGGATGGCATTTGTTTTTTAGACAGATTTTTTCTATAGAGTGTGTGTACTCGCTGGAGAGATAGAGAGAGACAGAAAGAGAAAAATCACCCCCCCCAGGGGGGTGGCCACACCTCAATCCCTTCTCCATTCTCTTCTCATGATTTTGGGCACACACGCAAATGTGCCAAACATGAGTTTTAAGCTGAGAGAACCAGAACTCGAACCGCTGTCGACTACATGTGAGTCCAGCAACATAACCATTATGCCACCTGCTGGTCCCAAAGGATGACATATTTTAATCTCTTAGTGAAGATAATTCTAATTGTTTAACTGTCCATTTGCACTTTCTGGGTAGGCAAGATAAAAATATTCACAAACCTAAGTTAGAGTTAGTGTGACTGTGCCAGCATTTGATAATGTGTGAGGAAACAGTGTCCAACCTCTAGTTTGAGGCATTTAAGAGATAGTGTGCTTGGGAACCAGCAGTTAGCGTAATGGCTATGTCGCTGGACTCCCACGTAGTCGACCGCGGTTCGTGTCCCGGACCCGGTGGCTTAAAACTCACGCCGGGCGCGTGTGCGTGCATGCCCAGGATCCCGAGAGGAGAATGGAGGAGAAGGGATTGCGGCGTGACCATCCCCCCTGGGGGGTGATTTCTCGCTTTCTGTCTCTATGTCTCTCTCTGTCTGGCGAGCGCACGCGCCCTACAGTGAAAATCTCTCCAAAAAAAAAGAGTTAGTGTGCTTCATCTTTTTGTTCTGCCTTGCTAATTCTATAACCCTTGGAAAGCAGCCATCAGGAGATAGAAGAAAACCACTGTTTAAATGGTTGACTTTTCATAAATAAGAAATATTATTATAAGTACTATGTTCCTGCTATCCTGCTATTTCAGGGCATTTGTTTTTATAGTAGAATCTAGTTGATCTTGACAACTCCCTTTAGTACATGTCCTTGAACATACTATCTATTAATTGATGATTATCATTATTACTATGATAGTGTTCTATGGGCCCATTAGAAGATGAAATACATTTATTCTACTTTCATGGATGATGATCTGTATGAAAATGAAATTAGGCAAATATAATGAAATATGCATTAGGTATATAAGTTCTTTTGGTTCACTGTGATATGTGAGAACAACTGTATTATTTTAATTTAGATTTACAGCATCTTTTAAATTATACAATTTTCTACATAAACTCCAATATTTTATTTTCAGAGCTCTCTATGACTTAAATAGCAAAGAAAATAGAGTCTTAGAAGATATGGAAAGGGAGAGAAGGAAAAGGAAAAAGTAAGAGATATAAGAAAAAAAGAATAATTATCTGTGGAGGTAATTTTTTTAATTTTTAAAAATTATTTTTAATTTTATTTTTTTATGATAGCTACCTCAATAGATTAATTTAGTTCTAGGGTATGTTTTGAAGACCTACTGAATAAAGGAGCTGAAATCCCCAAATGTCATGACCCAAATAATGAAGTCAAGTAACAGATAAAGCACTTCAATGCATCTAAACTGTAGCCACCAATCATGGCATAACCACCAATATTGCTTGGAAGCCTTGGGGAAAAAAATGACCCCTCATCCCAAAGAAATGATGTCACATAGATAGATCCTACAATGAAAAAGATATTTTTTCAGTTAAAAGTATTCTTAAATGTTCTAGCTAGCTAGTATAACCTTAATTTTCAATGATGAACTATCAACACACGCATAATTGTTGTGATCTCAATCCTGCAGTTGTATACTGTGTTTGGAATAGTACACACATTTGACAACTTCAAAGTATGGCCATGTTAGAGAACAGCAGCAGCATGCTTTAGTGCTGAAAGTAAACTGTAGTTACTCTTAATGTGCTCGTGATAGGAACAGAAGATGGTGTGGTGGTTAAGGTGCTAGATCCTACATAGCTGACTCTGTGGTTTGAGTCCTAGACCTGGCAGCTCGAAAATAAGCCAGGCACTTGTACATGTGTGCCCCAAATCCCAAGAGAATGGAGACGAGACTGTGGCATAACCATCACCTTTGAGGGTTATTTCTCACTGGCTCTCTCTCTTTGTCTCTCTCTGGTGAGCACATTTGCCCTATAGCAAAAGCTAGAAAAGAAGAAAAAAAAAACAAAAACAAAAAAGCACTCATGATTAGCTTGGTTCTAGAATATTGCTCTTTGAGGCAAATGGAGTCGGTTTTTTATGAGATATCTAATTACATCTTTTTGAAACTTTTTCATTGCTTTTTCTTCATCTTTCTTATTCTTCTTCTGTCACAGTTACAGAAAAAAAAAAGAAAAGAAATGATTATCTATAATGCAGAATAGTAAAACAGAATCCATATCTCTGTCAAGTTTTGCTGTGGTAAAAAAATGTATCTCTTATTCTAAAATTGAGGTTTAAGGCATAAGTCACTGGGTCATAGTCCTCTCTTGCTGAATAGCAAGAAAGCAAAAGGAAAAATGAAACTATCAATGCCCTTCAGAGCTCTTGCTTGACATTACATATATGTCTGCACATATTCTGTGGTCAGAGTAAGTCATGTGGACAGGGAAGACCAAACTTACTGCAGTAAAGCTGAATAGTATACTCTTATGGCAGATCTCATAAAGGCATTGATATTTAATTATAATATTGATGTTTGATTAGATAATCACATATGTTTTATTATTTTTTTACCCTGATACTAAGAAAAAGTGGCCAAATGAACTCCATAAATGGCCAAGACTTTATATAATACTTTTAAAAAATGGTGTAAGCTTTTTATCCTATCAGATGAAAGTTCAAAATCATTATTTAAAAGCATATTCTTAAAAATTAAACTGCATTCATAAACCTACACTTACATGCAATAATTTAGAATTGGCCATGAATATTATGAATGAATTCAATTTCACAGCACTTACATTATGTTTCTATATTTTTCCCAAGAGCTCCATGAGTTTGTTACTATAAATTTTCCCCTTTTACGAATGAGCAAACTTGGTTTAAAAAGATTAAGTGACTGGCTCAAATTTACAAAGTTAGTTTCAGCCAAATAGGTATCATGTTATTGAGCATCAACATGTTTATTGAATTAAATCATTTTTGTGATCACATCTTCCATTACAATTAAATTTTAAAGATCTCTAATAATAAATTATGCGAAAGGCAAAGTGCTTATATAGATAATTTATGGTAATTAATAGTACTGAAAACACTTATTTTCATATTAAAGAAGTGTTCTTTTTAATAATAGAATACTTGAGAGGAACTTAAAGTATATTATTCTTTATTTTTTAAAAAAATCAATTGACAGCTTGTTAAGTACAATGTGTTGGATAGTATTAAGTAAACTCGATTCATGAAGGTGCTACTAGAATACTCTGCAAAGCAGCATGGGTGCCATACTAACAGACTGGAAAAATTAATGATGTCAAAATCTCCATCCTCCCTCGAGTGATCTACAGATTCAATGCAATCTCTCTTAAAATTCCAATGGAGTACTCACAGAAGTACAAAAAAGCAATTCAAAATTTGTGTGGAGCAATGAAGGTCTGCTTGACATTACATATATGTCTGCACATATTCTGTGGTCAAAGTAAGTCATGTGGACAGGGAAGACCAAACTTACTGCAGTAAAGCTGAATAGTATACTCTTATGGCAGATCTCATAAAGGCATTGATATTTAATTATAATATTGATGTTTGATTAGATAATCACATATGTTTTATTATTTTTTTACCCTGATACTAAGAAAAAGTGGCCAAATGAACTCTGTAAATGGCCAAGACTTTATATAATACTTTTAAAAAATGGTGTAAGCTTTTTATCCTATCAGATGAAAGTTCAAAATCATTATTTAAAAGCATATTCTTAAAAATTAAACTGCATTCATAAACCTACACTTACATGCAATAATTTAGAATTGGCCATGAATATTATGAATGAATTCAATTTCACAGCACTTACATTATGTTTCTATATTTTTCCCAAGAGCTCCATGAGTTTGTTACTATAAATTTTCCCCTTTTACGAATGAGCAAACTTGGTTTAAAAAGATTAAGTGACTGGCTCAAATTTACAAAGTTAGTTTCAGCCAAATAGGTATCATGTTATTGAGCATCAACATGTTTATTGAATTAAATCATTTTTGTGATCACATCTTCCATTACAATTAAATTTTAAAGATCTCTAATAATAAATTATGCGAAAGGCAAAGTGCTTATATAGATAATTTATGGTAATTAATAGTACTGAAAACACTTATTTTCATATTAAAGAAGTGTTCTTTTTAATAATAGAATACTTGAGAGGAACTTAAAGTATATTATTCTTTATTTTTTAAAAAAATCAATTGACAGCTTGTTAAGTACAATGTGTTGGATAGTATTAAGTAAACTCGATTCATGAAGGTGCTACTAGAATACTCTGCAAAGCAGCATGGGTGCCATACTAACAGACTGGAAAAATTAATGATGTCAAAATCTCCATCCTCCCTCGAGTGATCTACAGATTCAATGCAATCTCTCTTAAAATTCCAATGGAGTACTCACAGAAGTACAAAAAAGCAATTCAAAATTTGTGTGGAGCAATGAAGGTCCCCAAATAGTAAAGGCAATCTTGAGCAAATATAAAAAAGTTGAAGATAGCACACTTCCTGATTTCAAATTATATTGCAAAGTTATAGAAATAAAAACAGTATGGTGCTGGCATAAAACAACCAATGGAATAGAATAGGGAGCCCAGAAATAAACCCATGCATATACAGTAAATTGATTTTGGATAAGCATGCCAAGAATAGAATGGGGGAAATGCTAGTCTCTTCAATAAATAGTGTTGAAAAACTGGACCTACACATGTGAAAGAATGTAATCGAAGCTCTCTCTCTCTCAGGCTTCAAAACGTTAATGGAAAAATACATATGAAAAAAACTGTATTTAAAATTTTTTCTTGCACCAAACTAACTTGTACTTCAATTTTATCTTTCTATGAAACTTTTAAGTCTCCTTGTTCACAAAGTTAATTAAAAATGGATTAATGGATTAATTTTAAGATAGGAAACCTTAAAAATTCTAGAAAACAATAGAAAAAATGTTTCTTGACATTGGCCTTGGCACTAATTTTTTAAATACATCAGTCAAATAAAGAAAAAAAAGTGGTACTACACCAAACTTAAAAGTTCCTGCACAGAAAAGGAAATAATAAATACAATTAAAAGGGCAAACTATGGAATGGGATAAAATATTTACAAACCATATTGTGTTAAAGGGTTAATATTCAAAATATATTAGGACTTCATATAAAAATAATAAATAAACAATTCAATTTAAAATGGCCAAAGGAGGCCAGCAGTTGGCATGACAGTTAAGGTTCTGGATCCCAGTCATCTGGGATCTGTAGTTCAAGTCCTGGTGGCTTGAAAAATATGTTAGCATATGTGCGAGCATGCTCAAAATCCTGAGAAGAGAGTGCAGAAGAAAGGATTATGGTGTGGTCAGTCCTTCAGGGCATGATTTTTCACTTTCCCTTTTCTATCTCTCTGGTGAGCACATGCACTCCATGGGAATAAAAAAATGAATATTTAAAAAATGGCCAAAGGACTTGAATATGTTGCCAAAGAAGACAGAGAAATGTCTAATAGGTGTATGAGAAGATGCTCAACATCACTAATCATCATCACAAGTCAGAACTATAGGGAGAAGGAATTCTGCTATTTACAATATGGATGAACTTGGGGGACATTATTCTGAGCAAGATTAGCAAGATACTGAAAGTACTGCATGATTTCACTTATTTGTGGAATTTCCCCCCAAAAGTATGTTTTTTATTACTTAAAAACAGAAAATAGAACAGCTGTCACCAAAGGTCAGGGATAAGGGAGGTAATAGAAAGATGTAGGTTAATGGTGCAAAGTTATAGACCTGAAAAGTGAATAAGTCTAAAAATCGAATTACAACATGGTGACTACACTTAATTGTAAGATTGTCTATTGTATTATAGAGCAGAAATGTGCTAAAAGTGTAGATTTCAGGTGCTCTTACCACACAAATACACATATATAGATAAGTATATAAAATGATGGACACAGTGATTTTTTAGACTATAGTAACCACTTCACTATGTATAACCATATGAAAAATTATGTTGTATGCTTTTACCTCATATTCATTAGGATGTCTACTAACAAAAAAGAGAAAAGATATGTGATGGCAAGGATGTGGAAAAAATTGAATTCTTGTACGTTGTTGTTAGGAATGCTTGTATAGTCATTATGAAAAACGTCAGGGAGGATCCTTAAAAAATTAAAAATTCTCACTATTAATGACCCAGCAATCACTCTTATGAGTATATAACCCCCTCCCCCCAAAAACAGTACATTGAAGAGCTATCTAGATTCCCATATTCATTGCAACATTATTTGCAATAGCCAAGGTGTGAGAAAAACTTAAGCATCTATTGACGGATGAATGGATTAAAAAAAGTGTTGTATATATGGCATACATTTATTCATTAATATATTAAATATTTATGTTAATATGGTATACACACATTTGAATAACTGTGAATAATATTATATTAAATGTATATTGAATTAAATTACATACAGTGAAATATATATTAATAAATGTATTTTTGTGTGTACATATATATATGTATGTGTATATATATGTGTGTATGTTTATAGATAAATATAGTAATTAATATGGTTTGGTTTTTAAGACAAATGGATTCCACATGGCCGATGGAGTGGTTTGAGGGAGCTTGAAAACACATTAAGCACGTGTGCCCAAATCCTGAGCAAAGAATGGAGAAGGAAATGTGGTATGGACATTCCAACAGGGAATAATTTCTGATGTTCCCTCTCTCTTCTCTCTCTCTGTTTCTCTTCAGTGAGTGCACGCACTCTATAGCAAAAACTAAACTAAACTAAACTAAACTATATAAATAAATAAAGGAAAATATTGGGACCAGCAGGTGGTGTGATGGTTAAGGCACTGGATTCCCACATGGCCAGGCAACTTGAGTTCTGGAACTGGAGGCTTGAAAATAAGCCAGGCACTTGTACATGTGTGCCCAAAATCCCAAGAGAAGAATGAAGGAAAAGGGATTGCTTCACAGTCATCACCCCTGGATGGTGATTTCTTTATTTTCTTTTTTTATAGAAAAGCAAGGTTGATCCAGTGGGTCAAACTTCTTGGATGGAGAAAGCTGTGACCTTGAACCAGCCTTAGGTTTATATTTTATTTTATTTATTTTAATTAATTTATTTTAATTTACATTTTATCACATGTCTTATCCTTGGAGGGTGATTTCTCACTTTCTCTCTCTCTCTGGCAATTGCACATGCCCTAAGGAAGAACTTTTTTTTTTTTTAAGTGGGATATTCACTCTATCATAAATATTCAACCTATAAAGAAGGAAATTCTGACATCTGTAATGACATATATGAGCTTGGAAGACATTATGCCAAGTGAAAAAGCCAGATACAAAAGAGAAAAATATCACAAGAGCTCACTTCTAGGTGAAATCTAAGAAAGTTGAATTCCTAGAAACAGAATATAAAATGGAAGTTCTCTGAACCAGGGGTTGGACTTTCCTAGCTTTGGAGAGATACTGGTCAAAGAAAAATAGTTTCAGTGATTTAAGGTGAATAAGTTCTAGAGATCTAATATACCATATAGGGACTATGTTCATAATACTGTATGAGGGAACTTCAAAAAGTTGATGAAGAAATAGAATTAAAGTATAATATTTATTGGACACTCTCAGGGTTTAGTGGTTGGCAGACTCAGTTCCCAAATGGTTGACTACACAGTTTGAATCCCCACTCAGAAGCTTGAGGAAGTGTTGTCAGAATCCTGACAGGATAGAGTGTTGAAGAAGGGATTGCAGAATGGCCGTGCACCATCCAGTAATGCTTTCTCCCTCTTCCTTTCTCTCTGTCTCTCTCTGGGGAGCACACACACCCTTTGGAGTCCTAGAAACAGAATATAAAATGGAAGTTCTCTGAACCAGGGGTTGGACTTTCCTAGCTTTGGAGAGATACTGGTCAAAGAAAAATAGTTTCAGTGATTTAAGGTGAATAAGTTCTAGAGATCTAATATACCATATAGGGACTATGTTCATAATACTGTATGAGGGAACTTCAAAAAGTTGATGAAGAAATAGAATTAAAGTATAATATTTATTGGACACTCTCAGGGTTTAGTGGTTGGCAGACTCAGTTCCCAAATGGTTGACTACACAGTTTGAATCCCCACTCAGAAGCTTGAGGAAGTGTTGTCAGAATCCTGACAGGATAGAGTGTTGAAGAAGGGATTGCAGAATGGCCGTGCACCATCCAGTAATGCTTTCTCCCTCTTCCTTTCTCTCTGTCTCTCTCTGGTGAGCACACACACCCTTTGGATTTTTTTTTTTTAAATAGCATGAGGGTTTTTTTTGTTGCAAAAATTTAAAATGTATGCATACTTTTTCATAATACTCATTTTTCATAAACATGTTGATAACCCCCTCATACTATATACTAGAAATTTGCTAAAAAAGTGAATCTTATATATTCTTACCACTGGGGGGGGGCGTGAAATGGCAAAAAACAACATAGGCTAGTATTTCTACAGGATTCTCATAGTTATTTAAAGTAATAGAGTGGTATAAATTCTGTAACACACAAGCTGAAATACAATGTTTCATACTACTGGTAATAAATAGAAAAAGGGAAACTAGCATCCAAATTTTCTCTATATAATATGCATTCAGTAAATACTGAGTCAAATTATTTTTAATTATTTTTCCTTATGAAAATTATGTGTAACTAATTGGGTATTTCTATTTTATGGAATTGGGAATTTTGCTTAATTAAATTTCATAATCATGACTTTTCATATGGAAATATCTATTCCTCATGCATACCATGATAAAAATGTTGTTATTACTTCAAGCATTTTAAAGAAGACCAGATCTTGCTGTTACCTCCAGAGTAAAAGGAAAATTTATTTACCACAGATATTGTGGTGGCTGAAAATATTTTAAAATTTCTTATTTTCAAAATGAGTTATAACGGATCTATATATTTATAAAGGATATCTTAAATAATATATTGAGTGTCTCCCAGATATATTGCACATAAATATATATCTAGGAAATAATTTTTCACTCTATGGATTGGGTGACCTCTTACTAATCTTCATTTATCTCCTCACACATAACTAAAGCTCCCTTTATCCTAGGTTGTACAATTGCCACACAGTCTCAAAGCCCTAGTAACCGCTTTTATTATACTAAAATAATGAAATGAACTTTGTAAGCGAAATAATGTGATTGACTGTATAAAAGAAAATGAAAGAAAAATAAATAAATAAATAAATAAATAGGTATTAAATGTAATTGAATAAGTTGACAGCCTATTTTTGTTTTAACTTTGTGTTAGAAGATTGCAAAAAGACATTTAAATTTATATCATAGAATTACTGGTATGGAATGGAATTTAACTTGGTCTAGTGAATTATAACTTTATTTTACCAGCAGAACTTTTTTTAATTTTAACTAAAATTGTATATAAAACCCCCAAAATAAAACAGATAGAAAGTGTGGCCACTCTGGTTTAAGAGAATGAAGAGAAGTACTCTGAAGTTCCAGAGTCCATTTTTATGCCCATGAATCTGGTTAATTTGCTCAATCTATTCAGAAACTTTCATAAAAATTTTTTTGACAGGTGGCTTTATTGTCTTTTTTGGTAATACATCCCAGGGCAGGGACATTACAAGACAGGACATGTATTTTCTTTTGGAAATATATCAGTTCTTACAAAATAAAAAGTATCCCTTACATTAAACCTCCCACTAACACTATCTGATGCTTGTTCTCTTTGGAGATTATTTTATACAATAACCCTCAAGGTTTCTGAAGAGATTATAGCCCAATGAACTATATCACCCTGGGCAAAAATAAATGTGACTAAAAGTGTTCAAATTTCCCTTCTATCGAAGTAAAGTAACTTTCTAGCCCTTGCTTTGATCTGCTAGGTGATGCTAGGTTCAGGAGACTTGAATGATTGTCTTTATTGTGGCCATTGGAGTGAAAAGGAATTATGTATCAAAAGCTGGGTGAAGTTTGATTTCTGATTAAAGCAGCATCCAGATGAAATAATGATATCTAATATTTTCATGCCATTTGGATCAGACAAAGAAAAACTAAACTTCAAAGCAAGGGGTAGTGGAAAGGTAAATAGACAAGATAAAAATAGTTTGGGAGACATAAAATAGATTTAAAGTAAAAAAAAAAAACCTTACATCAAAGAGGAAGTTTTTATGGAGAACTTTTTCTTATAAGGAGGGAATGTACAAATTAAATATGATCATATGCCCATGCGTGCTGTCTACGCTAAGAAATATTATAGTTGGCTGTAAGAATTTAATGGAGTCTTCCAGGTTCACCCAGCTGTTAATAGCCAACCTGCCACCATTTGGTTTGGGTAGCGACCCTGAAACATGATCTCAGTCTATCAGCAATAGCAATGTTGCCATAAATAGAATTCATATCCCATCGGCCTTCTCCTGTATCTTACTTCTTGTGACTTTTCTACCAGTTTAGTGGCCTTGAGTTCCTTGAGTGGTGTTACTTTCCTTTGTCCCGTCATTACTTTCTCTGGAAATGGAGTTCACTCCAGATAGAAAAGAATAACAAAACCAGTAGATTTTCTTTCTTATTTATTTATTTATTCTTTCATAGAGCACATGCATACTCGCTGGAGAAACACAGAGAGGGAATGTGAGAAAGGGGAAAGTGAGAAAGCATCCCCACCCCCCATGGGGAATGGTCAAGTTGCAATCCCTTCTCCTCCACCACTCCCTCTTTTGGGGAGCAAACACATTTTTGGTACACACACACACACACACACACACATGTGCATGCATGCACGTCAGGCATGTTTCTCAAGCTGCTGAGTCTGGGACTAACCAGTACAATCAGCCATGTTGGACTCAGCTGCCTTAACCATTATACCATGGGCTGGTCCCAAACCTGGTAGAGTTTCAGTGTTTCAGAATTGGTAGTCATTTGAGATAGTATGGACAAACCTGGAGGAAATGATGCTAAGTAAAACAAAGCAGGCGATGAGAGGCAAATACTCAATGCTTAGCATTCTCACTTATTAGTGGAAACTAAAAATATATACATATAGAAGTGGAAGGTAAAACAGCAAATACTAGAAGCTGAAAATGGGAGATAGATGGTGGTGAGAGGAGAGAACTTGGTTAACAGATGGATAAGTGGGATGAGTTCTAGAGCACTAAAGCATAGGAGAACAGTAGTAGGAGACAATCCCATGTATGCCTCAAAACAGGAGTGGATCTTGAATTTGCACAACTCAAAATAATGATAAGTATACGAGCTGGTAGATATGTTTCTTTTCCTGATTTGGTTATTATATAACGTGCATATTTTGAAAAACCACAGTGTACTCCAAACATTTCTATAACTGTTTTGTGTAAATCAGAAATTGTCATAATATTTTTTAAAGTTTTTAAAGTATTAGTAAAGAGAACAAAATCAACCACTGAAAATTCAGGAAAGACCTCAGAGCACAGGAATAAGAACACAGCAGAGGGGCTAGATCAGGGTGCAGTGGTAAAACTCAAAGGGCTACAAGGCTGACACACATGGGTTTTAAGTTCACATTGAAAAGACCTCCCCTAGTTCATTGGCAAGCACAGGCCATGATCCAGGGCTGGCTGAAGTAGGCCATGGATTGTCGTGTCAAACCCTGTTTGAGGAGCCAGCAGTTAGTGTAATGGCTATGTCGCTGAACTCCCATGTAGCTGACCCTGGTTCGAGTCCCAGACCCAGTGGCTTAAACTCCCGCTGGGCTCGTGTGCATGCGTGCCCAAGATCCCAAGAGGAGAATGGAGGATAAGGAATTACGATGTGTCCATCCTCCCTGGGGGGTGATTTCTTGCTTTCTATCTCTCTGTCTCTCTCTTTCTGGCGAGCACACATGCCTTACAGCAAAAAAACAAAACAAAACAAAACAAAACAAAACAAAACAAAAAAAAACTCTAAAAAAAACCCTGTTGGAGCTATTGGCTCTTTCTCTCTCACTTTCTCTTTTGGTCTCTCCCTCTATGTCTGTGTGGGGTGTGAGTCTCTGCCTCTCTTGCTAACAAAATAAATAAAACACTGAAAGAAACAAGAGAACGGAGAATATGGAAGGGCATTGCTATGATCAGTGTCACCATCAGTATCAGAGAAGAAATATTATATGTACCTGGTTTGGCTCCATGATTCTGACATCTAAAATAACTTAATCATTAGTATTATATTTGTTTTACATGTGAGTGAATAATCATAAAGTGATTAAGTAAAATGATCAACATCATCCCAGCCAGTAAAGGATAAAGCCAAGATCTGACAAGACACTGTCTGACTTCCGGAGTCTGGACTTTAAATTGTGACATTTAATTTTGAAAAGTGAGTTGATAGGGGGAAATATATTTAAGAAACAAGAAATGGAAAATTATTTGTTGACGATAACATGTATGATTAAGCCACTATACAGTGTTTTCTGGATGGGAAATCACATTTTGTATGCTGTGATGATGTTTAGTGAATGAATGTAAAATAAATAAATTAAAAAGAAAAATTAGTTAATGTATGAAACAAAAAGAATAGACACAGCTTACATTTTCTTATGTCAGGAGAAGTTAAAGTATAGATATCTATAATGTGAGATAAAAGATTTTATAAAACAATGAACAGAAAACATGGGAGTTGGGGGGAAGGTAGGAAAAGGAGGAGAGAACGTAAGTGCTGTAGTTTAATTATTTATCCCCTTACAAATTCACCTTCAAATTTGTCATTGCAAAGTATTAAAAGGTGGGATTGTAAACGATGATGAGACGTGAAAGCTCCAACGCCATAGATGTGGCATCATTGCGGGAGTGAGTTTATTACAGAAGGGTGAGTTCAGCCCCCTTTTGTCTCTCTCTCTCCCTTGCTCTTCTGACATGTTAGTACCTTAGAAGACCCTCACCAGATGCTGGCTTCTTGATCTTGAACTTCCCAGTTTACCATATTATAAGCCAATGAATTTCTGTTCATTTTGAATCTCCTTCTCCCTTGTACTGTTATAGCAGCACAAAATGGACTAAGACAGTACATATAGTACATAAAGATAAGAAAAGTCTAATCAAAATTTTTCTTTTTCTTGGACCAGCAGATGGTGTAATGGCTAAGTTGCTAGACTCTCATGTAGTCGACTGTGGTTTGAGTCCTGGATCCAGTGGGTTACACTCACACTGGGTGCGTGTGTGTGCATGCCCAAGATCCTGAGAGGAGAATGGAGAAGAAGGGATTGTGGCATGGCCATTCCCCCCTGGGGGCTGACGTCTCACTTTCTGTCTCTCTGTCTCTCTCTGTCTTTCTGGTGAGCACTCAGACCCTGTACCAAAAACCTCTCAAAAATTATCTTTAAATTTTTCTTTATTATTATTATTATTTATACATTCAATCACTATACATTATTTAGATTGTAAAGAGACTTTACCCAACATGATATACACCTCAGTCCAGCCCTACTGAGAACACTATACACATCATCGTCAACAGATAATAAACCATATCTGTCTTCCACAAGTGTCTTACCTCCTATTTTTCTCCCAAATTTCCTTTCCTATGCTCTTCCCCTTCCCCACTCTCCACTTTGTCTCTAGTGTCCATAACAATTTTCAATGCTTTATGTCCTCCATCTTTCAGTCTCTACCATAGAATGCAGACAGTCGGTATATGTTAAGCCGAAACATACAATGTCTCTCTTTCATAGCCTGATTTCCTTCACTCAGGAACAAATTTTCTGGGGCCTTGTTTTTTATGGATGAATAGTATTACATTGAGTATATATGCCACACTTTTTCAATCCATTCATCCGTTTGTGGACATTTGAGTTGGTTCCATGTCATAGCAATTGTAAATATTGCTGCAATAAATATAGTTGTGCAAGCACTTTTCCAACTGAGCATTCTCCTGTCCTTTTGATAGATATCCAGGAGTGAATGTGCTGGATCATATGGTAGTTCTATTTGAAGATCTTTGAGGAACCTACATATTGTTCTCCACAGTGGCTGGACAAATTCACATTCCCACCAACAATGAAGGAGTGTTCCCCTTTCACCACATCCCTTCCAGCATTTAACATTTTTTTTTTTATCTGCACCATTCTGACTGGGGTTAGGTGGTATCTCATTGTGGTTTTGAACTGCAACTCCCTTATAATGAGGGATGTTGAGCATTTTTTTCATATGCGTATTTAGATTATTGTTTTTCTAGCTCATTTTCCCATCTTTTAGTTGGGTTAACCATTTTCTTTTGGGTAAGTCACTTGAGTTTCCTGTGTATTCTGGTTATCAGTCCCTTATCTGAGGCACAGTTAATAGAAATTACCTCCCATTCTGAGGGTTGTTGATTCACACTAGTTACTGTTTCCTATGCTGTGCAGAAACTTACTCTGATATAATCCCACCTGTCTATTTTTGAGATCATTGCCTACGCTTTGAAGGTCTTGCTTAAGAGGTCTTTGCCTACTCCAATGTTTCCCCAAGTTTCCCCAGTGTTTTCCACCAGTTTTGTAGTTTGCAGTCTTAAGTTTAGATCAATGATCCACTTTGAGTTGATTTTTGTTAATGGTTACAGAGGTTCAGATTCATCTTTGTGCAGGTGGATACCCAGTTTTTCCAGCACCATTTGGTAAAGAGGTTTTTCCTTTTCCCATTGGATTGACCGGTACTTTTTGTCAAAGATCAGTTGGCTGATTGTTTTGGGGTTTATTTCTGGAGTCTCTACTCTTAATCACAGAATTTTCAACTTTATTAGAGATCGTTAAATCCAAATTGGCATAAATGTAAGTACATGATAAGAGCTGAGAGGATGTGGGATGGGTAAAAGTTTGAAAAACATTAGTAATTTAAAGCTAAAAGTAAATAAGCTATTAATCTATGAAAAGACATAAATGAAATTTGAATTTAAATTTAAACTTGCTAATTGAAAGAAACCAATCTGAAAAGGTTACATAGTCTATGATTCCAACTCTTTAACATTCTGGAAAAGACAAAATACGGAGACAATAAAATAATCAGTGCTTGTCAGAGACTAGGGAGAAGTAAGGATGAATGTGTGGGGCGCAGACAATTTTTAGGGGATGTACATACTCTGTATGGCACCATAATATGGATATATGTCATTATAAAATTGTCCAAATCTATAAAATGAACAATGCCAAGAATGAACCCTAAGGTAAACTATAGACTTGGGTGATGATGATGTGTTAGTGCAGGTTCATCAGCCGTAACAAATGTACTACTCTAGTGAAGGATGTCAATAATAGGGAAAGCTATGCGTGTATGAGGGTATACGGTACAGGTAAATCTCTTTCTTTTTCTCTCAATTTAATTTAATTTTCTCTGAATTTAATTTCTCTCAATTTAATAAATCTCTTTCTTTTTCTCTCAATTTAATTTAACTCTTAAAAGTTATTTTTAAAATGTTTTTAATGTTTATTTATTTCATGAGCATGGGAAAGATAGAGATAGAGAGAGACACGAAAATCCTACAGGTATAATCCCACTGCCACCCTCTGCAAGCCATCCCAGTGAGGCAGGATCCTGGGCACAAGCACACAGCATGTACAGGTCAACTGGGGAACTGAACTGATGATTCTTGATATGAATGCAGCTTTGTTTGAGCAATATGTTATTACCATGCCACCAAGTTGATCCAAAAAGATGAAAAATTTGAGATTTTTTTTTTAGAGGTTTTTGCTTTAGGGCACATGCGCTTGCCAGGGAGAGAGTGAGCAAGACAGACTACTGAGAGGGAAAGTGAGAAATCACCCGTTAGGAGGGATGACCACACGACAATCCTTTCTCCATTTTCCCCTTGGGATTTTGGGCACACATGCACACGTGGTCATGATTTTGAAGTCACCAGGTCCGGGACTCAAACTGCATTCAGCCATGTGAGAGTCCAGTGACATAACCACTACATCATCTGCTGGTCCCTCTTTTAGATTTTTTAATGCAAGGAAAGGTAATAGCTGAAAATTTCATATTAGAGCCCCCATTTTATTGTTTCTTTAAATAATTATTTTATTTAACTTTATTTATATAGTTAGTTATTTTAATGTGACCAGAGAGGGACAGAGCAACAAAGAGAGAAAGTGAGAAAGCTAGCTACCAGGACCAGGACTCAAACCATGGTCAGCCATGTGAGAGTTCAGCACCCTTAACTACCATACCACCTGCCAGCCCCTCACCTATTTCTTGATTTCTTCAATCCACTTATCCACTCTGTCCTTTTTCCTTTGCCTCTAAAAAAAAAAAAAAAAAAACAGTTGGAATTTTAATGTCAATAGAAAAGATAAATATAAGGAGGGTTTCCTTAACAATGGGTTTGTAGAAATCCTATTAGAATAAACAGATACTAAATACTTCTTCCAAAATCAAAACAAATCTCTTCTTAGTTCAATTTTTAAGAAAAGTAATATAGTTTTTTTAATAAATAATATTTCAATATAGGGGTGAATCTTAAACATACGTATTTGAGGGTGAGAATAGGGAAATGGGAAGAAGGTTGTTGGATTTTTCAGCAATAACAACAACAATTTACCAAATGTTTACTGTTGCGCCTGATACAGTGAACCTTTAAACATTTTTGTTCAATGCTCACAAAAATCATTTGAAGAAAATATTGTTGTACTCTTTTACAGATAAGGAAATTGAAGTAAGAAAATAGAAGTAACTTAAATATTATAACAGTTAATGAGTATTTCTGTGGATTCATTCCATTCTAGGTTCCAGGGATGCAACACTGAACCAACAGACAAAAATCCCTGTCTTCCTAGAGCTCATGATCTTGCTGAGATCAGAAGAAATAAGTGAAATACATAAAGAAAACGAATAACATACAATATTAGCTTTTAATTTTAAATAGCAAAAGAAAGCAGAGAATAGATAAGAGGCCCAAATAAGAGGGAGTAGCACTCAGTGACATTCTCATAAATAAATAAATAAATAAATCAGAGTGAAAGCTACATGTTTACTGTGGGGAAAGTTTCCTCAGCATAGAGGAAAAGCAAAGCCCTTCGTTGGGACTACACTGACAAAGACGGAGCCCAATTAACGGAAAGGAGATGGATGTGAGATGAGGTTAGAAAGGTAACTAGCCCCAAATCACATGGCACAAGTGGCAACTCCAAAGGAAGGACTGAAACTCCACGTGACAAATGATAAACAGTCAACTAGACAGAAAAATTAGTAAATAGATGAGTGAGTGAATAAAAAAGTAATATAGAGATAAGTAAATAGATAGATGGAATAATCAATTAATAAATAGATACTGGTTGTGTTCTTATTCCTTCTACAACCTTTGATCCAATTTGATGTCTAAAGCAATAAAGTTTAGCATGGGGTAAACAAAGTAACTAAATGTGTGTGTATCTGCCCATATGTTTTTTTAAGAGACACATTTAGGGTGTAATACACTAGAGACACCTCTAGAATCATTAAAAGAAAGCATGTCATACGCCTGAATTTGATACTATCAAAATAAAAATAGGGAACCAACAGTTAGCGTAATGGCTATGTCGCTGGACTACCACGTAGTCGACCGCGGTTCATGTCCTGGACCCGGTGGCTTGAAATTCATGCCGGACGCGTGTGTGTGCGTGCCCAAGATCCCGAGAGGAGAATGGAGGAGAAGGGATGGCAACGTGACCATCTCCCCTGGGGGGTGATTTCTCTCTTTCTGTCTCTATGTCTCTCTCTGTCTGTCTGGCGAGAGCACGTGCCCTATAGTGAAAACCTCTCCAAAATAAATAAATAAATAAATAAATAAATAAAAATAAAAACGTTTCAAGACACTTCCATGTTAAACTTTCATTAAGCACATATAGGTGTAATATTTTCACAGCTTCTAATTTTATATATATATATGTGTATATATATATATAATTTATAATGAAAGAATTTAATTATTAATTTAATTATAATAAAATTATCTATCTATATTTATCTTTCTATCTATATATTCTTTTATTTTTTTCTTTTTTTTGGAGAGATTTTTGCTATAGGGCACATGCGCTAGCCAAAAAGGCAGAGAGAGACAGAGACAGAAAGCGAGAAATTATGCCCCGGGGGGGATGGCCACGCCACAATCCCTTCTCCTCCATTTTCCTCTCGGGATCTTGGGCACGCAAGCACACACGCCCGGCATGAGTTTAAGTGAGTCCAGGACTCGAACTGCGGTCAACTACATGGGAGTCTAGCAACATAGCCATTACGCCAACTGCTGGTCCCTACATATCCTTTTTAAAAGAATTTTGTTTGGGGCCAGTAGTTGGCGTAATGGTTATGTTGCTGGACTCCCATGTTTTCGACCACGGTTCAAGTCCTGGACCCAGTGTCTTAAACTGACGTTGGGCACATGTGCATGCATGTCTAAGATCCCGGGAGGAGAATGGAGGAGAAGAGATTGCGGCATGGCCATCCACCGGGGGTGGGAGGGGGTGATTTTCTCTGTTTCTCTCTGTCTTTCTGGTGAGTGAACAACATGCCCTATAGCAAAAACCTCTCAAAAAAAAGAAAGAAAAAATAATTATCTGTTCAACTTTATTTATTCTGATTATTTTATTATTATTATTATTTTTGCAGTGAAAGTAGGAATTTATTTTGGTACAAAAACTTTTTGAAATTGATATATAATTTTCCCATTACACGTATTTCCATGAGCTTTTATTTTCTGAAACATTTTTAAATTAATTCATTTACATTCATTCACTAAGCATGGTCATAGCATACAAAATGTGATTTCCTATCCAGAATACACTACATAGTGGCTTAATCATGCTTGCTATTGTCAATAATTTTCCATTTCTATATGTATTGTATATTTATATATATATGTGTGTGTGGGTATGTGTGGGTGTGTGTATATATACATATATATATGTATGTATATATATATATGTATATATACATATCTATAAATTTCTGACCCTCTGCTCTTTCCCATCCTCCTCCCACACTATCTCTGCTGTCTACAGCTATAGATCACTCAATTTCTTAAATAACCTAATTATTTTCAATAACAAGTTCAGCTGGTAATTTCACAAAAAGCAGTTTTAAATGTAATAAATTAAAGAAATTTTGCTTAAACCTTAAAGCCAGGAAATAGGTTAGAATTCTATTCAAATAGTAGATTCATGAACCTATCGGCAAAAATCCTTAAAACCGGAAAACAAGGCCTAGAAGAAAATCAGCAATGTTTTAGTCAAAAGTCATAAAATGCTATTTCACCAGTTCAGCCTCATGTACTTAATCTTCTGTTGTGGTTTGATCTTCTCGATTAAATTCTGAGATATAATGTTCAACTCCACACTTGTCCCTATGATTAAGTTGGCTATCTATTTTCTTAGTTTTTGAACTCTTATTTCTGTGTGTCTGTATTTAATTTTCCTGGTATAGCACTCCCTTAAGAACTTTTTGGAAATATGGTCTGGTGTTGGTAAATTGTTTCAGGTTCTGTTTATCTGAGAATGTTGCTGTCTTTTCTTCCCATATGAAGGATAATCTTGCTGGGTACAGTATTCTTGGTTAAAATTGCTTTTCCCTTAACACTTCGAATATCTTTTCCCATTCTTTCCTCACTCACGTTTCCGATGAGAGGTCAGCTGTTAGCCTGATGGGATATACTTTGTATGTAACTTGCCATTTTTCTCTTGCCAATCTTAGTATCTTGTCTTTGTCTGTGGTTTTGATCAATCTGGCTATAATGTGTCTTGGAGATCTTCTTGGGTTGATTCTATTTGGGATCCTTTGTATTTCTTGGGACTGAATTTTTGAGTGCCTCTCTAGGTTTGGAAAGTTTTCTTGCAGGATTTCATGGAATAGATTATTAATGCACTTATGAGCCTCTACGCTTTCTGGGATACCAATTATCTGGATGTTTGGATGTTTCATGGTATCTAGTATTTCTCGTATATTATTCTCATTTTTTTTTTTTTTGGCAATTCTCTCAGTCTTTGTGGTGAATTTTTCTAGACCAGCAATTTTCTCTTCTATGTCTGAGATCCTATTTTCTGTATGATTTAATCTGCTTTTAATACTTTCAAAGGAGATTTTAACTTTCTGTGTAGCTTTTATCTCTAACAGGTCCATTTGATTGTTTTTCAAAGTGTGTAATTCCTCCTTTAGCTCTTGCAAGAATTTCCTCACCTCCTGGAACTCATCAGCTCCTTTATCATGACTCTTGTCTCTCTTCTCTTCCATCTCTGTTAGCCTTGTCATTATGAATATTCTAAATTCTTTACCAGAAATTTCCATGATTTTCATTGAATTGTCTGTGGATGAAGAAGAGTTATTCTTTTCCCTTGGAGGAGAGGTATTTTCTTGCCTTTTCCATTTTTCTTGGGGCCCTGTGGTGATTTCTAGTCATCTGATGGATGGTGTATTTCTTCTTAATTCTTGAAGTTCAATCTGAACAGTCAGGAGTG
This sequence comes from Tupaia belangeri chinensis, assembly GCF_000334495.1. Lineage (NCBI taxonomy): Eukaryota > Metazoa > Chordata > Mammalia > Scandentia > Tupaiidae > Tupaia > Tupaia belangeri. Next base: position 1,678,071 of record NW_006159428.1, read on the forward strand.
AGCAGAAGGAGGTGACCTGGAATCTTTTTGCCATTCTGTTTTTATCTCTTGTGCAGCAGATTCAGTGGATATTGAAAAAATATGTTAACTCTAGTAGTATTTGGATGTTTAGTTATGGTTTCTTTAGATTTGTCTAGAAATATAGTAAAAGGAGATTAAGGAGCAGAGTGAAGCGATAAAAGAAAAAAAAAAGAAACAGAGAGAGAGAGAGAGAAAAAAAACAAAGAGACAGAGAGAAAAGGAGGGAAAAAGAGAAAAATCAATCACAAAAACATTTTTTTCTTAAAAGGCAAAAAATACAAAACTATGCAAGTGCAAAAGGAACCATGGAGGAGTTTTCTTATGGAGGCTTGCCCCTTGCCTCTCCACTAGAGTTTGTGGGCTGGAGGCTGAATTATCAGTAGAAAGTCTTAATTTCTGTTTTTTCCCTAAAATCATAGTTCTCAGGGGCCATGGAGAAGTCTTCTTCTGAATACCTGCCCCTTGCCTCTACTGGATGGGTGGGGAAAAGGGGATTATTAGTGAGATAAAGGAGGGGCTAAAAGCCCAGAGAATACTTTACCTTAAAAATTTTTAAAAAGGAAATATTACAAAAAATATGAGAAGACAGAGACAGAGGCAGAGTAAGACAAAGACAGAGATAGAGAGAAGTCTAGAGGGGCTCCCTACCACTCAAGTTTGTGGGCTGGAGGCTGAATTATCAGTAGAAAAATCTTCATTTCTTTTTTTTTCCCTGGAATCACTAGTTCTCAAGAGCCATGGAGAAGTCTTCTTCTGAAGGTCTGCCCCTTGTCTCTATTTATTATTATTATTATTATTTAATTTAACCAGAGAGACAGAGAAAGTGAGAAAGCAAGCCACCAGCTCCAGGACTTGAACCATGGTGGACAATTTTGGAGTCTAGTACCTTAAACATCATGTCACCAGATGGCCCCTATATATATCCCTTTTTATAATTTGTGACTCTTCGAATTCTTACCTTGAAGACAAATTATGCAAATCTTTTTTGCCAGTATGTTTGTAGAAATCCTGTTTACACTGACACATGGAGAAGTTAAACAGAACAATCAGCAACAATAAGGAGTAAGACAGAGGGAAGAAAAGACAAGGTTAGTGGTTGGGAAGATCCTAGTCAAGTGAATAAGAGAGATGACAATCCTTTCTTCAATAACCCAGATGATATTTACTGTAACAAGTCCTACTGAGCAGTAAGAAATTATTTTAATATCATTGAAGAATTAGTGTGCTAGCAGAAATGACTTTTTCCCAGGTGCAAGTAATTTTAAAGAGCAATTGATTATTAGATTTTCTAAAATGCAAAGGTTGTGTGGTTTATTGATGCCAATTTCTTGATTTCTATCAACAACCTCTAGCCACAGACATCTACAACACAGTGGTAGTTGGTCAAGTTGTGTTTGTTACTCTGCTGTGAGGGAGAACATACAGTATGGGGAGACATGGGCTGTAAGAGGGTATTAAAAAGAACCATTATGGGGTTTGGGTTTAGGTTCAACAGCATGGGGTAGGGGCTAAGGAAGTGAGAACTCGCTCTCGAATTTGGACTGTCAGAAGGTAGGGACAGTTCTATGATACGGTAAAGTACAACCGCTATTCTTTTAGCAGCATTACGGATACATGACGCTTTGTGGGTGGCACTGTGACCTTGTGTTATTTTTTATTTTTCTGTGCTTAGACAAAATAATGGAGTGACCTGGCTTTGTCTCATTTCATAGTATCTCAGAATGACCTTCTATGAAGTTGGTATACTGTGAGATTATTTATCTAACAGGGAAATAATATGACCTAGCTATGTCAAGCTAGCTCCTGAATACTGGCATCTGATTATTCTCCCTCTCCTACAATTAGAGAAAACCAGATAGACAGGCACCCTGGCATTGTTTTTACTCCGTGATTCACCCCCAATCTTAGCCAGCCTTGACCATGTGCATACTCGTGTGCCTGGCATATAGAAAGAGATCTCAGAATGCAAACTTATGACCTTCCCATGTGGATCCAGTTGTGTTACCACTGTGCCATCATCCAGCCCTGGAATAAACTTAGGAAAGTATACCTTTTCACTGTGCAGTATTTTTATTACATAGCCTTGATACTAAATTACTAATACTCTTGACCATATAAACAGGATTATTACCATGTGTCCTATGCATGTGGGGTTAGTTGAAAATCGTAAAATGTTATAGTGACAATCTGGGGTCCCAGGGGTAGGTCAATGAGAAGATTGACAGTGAGTAGACAGGTCTTTTTCTTTTCTTTTTTTATGAATTCACTTAATGTTTCTAAAGACTTGCTAGAAAGAAAGAGAAGGTATTACCTACAAAAATGTTGAAGTCTGCATTGAAAAAAAAAAGCCATACAGTAATAACTTTAAATTATTGTAATCGCTTTCACTCCTCAAGGCATTATAAATCATAATGTCAATGAAACCAGAGGCTTCTTTATTCTCTCAGCATAAATAATAATGAGTTTCGGATGAGTAAGAGAGTAGATATTTGTAAGACTATTTAGGTTCTTTGATTTAAAGTAGTCAATGAGCTCATAAAAGCACTGAAGACAAGTGAAAGTAAACAGCACGAAACAGATATAATAATTTAGCACTGGGTTTTTCTCTAAATGCTTGAGGGATATACACAGTTTATGGGCTAATAATAAACATTATCTTTTTTTCAGTGAAGTGTTTCTGAGAAGAAACCAAGCACAGTTTCATGCTGACTGAGCAAAGAAAGAATTAAACTTGAGTTTTTAAACTCTCTTTTGAATGACTTAATATATATAATTACTGAGGAGGCTGGAAGTCACCTTGCTCATTGTTCTTCAACTGCTTTGGAAAAATTTACAATGAATTCTCTTGTACTCTACATTAAATAGAATAGGTACTCTTTTTTTGGTCCGGCTTCTTTCATTCAACATGGTAATTTTAGAGATGGATCTTGGCTGCCGCCTGCCACCTGTGTCAAACACACCCCCCCCCCGTTCTGTGGTTGAGTAGTAGTGTGCGCATGCACCACAGCAAGCTTGCCATTCACCCACGTATGGTCATGTGAGTTTTTCCAGCTTGGAGCTATACAAATAAAGCTGATGCAAACAAACACATAAAAAACAAACAAAAGCGTAGAACTCAGCTATATCGACATTAGCTCCATGGTACATTTTAAGCTGATGCAAACAAACACATAAAAAACAAAAGCATAGAACTCAGCTATATCGACATTGGCTCCATGGTACATTTCAACCATCATGCATTTTTGTAGGCAATATTTGAGTGCTTTGTATTGACATAGAATAAGTCCAACAAAGGTCCTGTCCTTCTAGAGACCCTTAAAGCTCTAGATTGACAGTTGATCTCAGACAAGATCCCTGTCTGAAGCTTGAAAATTGCATGAGCATTCTTGGCACCTATATTCCATGTTAGGAGCAAAGATGATATGGCAAACTTTATGGAAAAACATCATATTCATAGTCCTTTTATATGTATACATGACCAGAATTATTCTGTCTTTACAAGCTTAGTTAATACATAGAGCAAATGCAGTGGAGAGCAATGAAGAAACTAGTCTGAGTGGTTAAAATAAAGTCATATTTGTTTTTGTACATGTGTGACTTTATGATGTTAAACTTCTCACCATGTAGAGCCAAAAGGCTCTGAGAATGCCATGCTGTAGTGCCCTCTGCTGGTACTAAGGAGCTAGGAGCACACCTACTTCACTAACGCAGCACGCCATCTGCACCGATCATCCTCCTTTTTAATAACATTGTCCAGAAGAGATGTGAAGACTCAGTAGATATTGGGCAAAAATGTGGGAAACACAGTGTTTATGTGTAATTAATGAAACAAACCTTAATCATACATAGGCAAATAAAAAAAACTGATGTAGGAAATGAAAAACGAGAAGACAAAAACAAAATAATAATCAAGAAGATGAAACTTAGTTTTGATTTCTTTACGGTTATCTGTTGGGGGGATGAGTTCTGAGTCTTAATATAATATTTACTATAAAATTTCAATGGATACCTACTTACAAGAAGGATTAACTGAAGAACTTTGTATTAGTTTCCTACTGCTATTATAACAAATTATTATAAACATAATGACTTAAAAACCACACAAATATTTATTTATTTTTTATATTTCTGGAAGCAAGTCCAACATGAGTCACTGAAATCTAAATGTTGGGCTGAAATCTAAATGTTGACTGGGATGCTTTCCTTCTGGAGACCCTGGGAAATGATCAGTTTCTTCTTTTCCCATGTCTAGAGGCTGCCAGCATTCCTTGTGTTATAGATCCACATCACTCAGATCTCAGCTTCTGTTGTCACATCTGCTCTGAATCTGACCTTCCTGCCTCCCTCTTCCATTGTTAATTAATTACTTAATTATTTGAGTTTTTGCCATAGTGTACATATACATGCCAGAGAGAGAGACAGTGAAAGGAAAATTGAGAAACCACTTCCCACCAATGGGGATGGCTATGCCGCCATCTCTTCCTTCCGTTCTCCTCCTGGAATTTTGGGCATGAATACACATGCCTGGCGTGATTTTCTAGCTGCCAGATCAGGGATTCAAACCACTTTACACCACGTGGAGTTTAGCACCTTAGGTGCTATGCCACCAACTAGACCCCTCCCTCTTTCTTTGTTCACTTGGTGGTTGGGGTGCTGGACTCCCACATGGTTGACTGTGGTTTGAGTCCCAGATCTGGTGGCTTGAAATTCACACCAGCACATATACTTGCATGCCCAGGATCCCTGGAAGAGTATGGAGGAGAAGGGATTGCAGCATGGCTACCCCTTCCGGACGGTGATTTCTCACTTTCCCTCTCACTCGCACTGTCTCTCTCTCTCTCTCTGTCTTTCTGGTGAGTGTAGTGCCCTATGGCAAAAAAACCTTCTTAAAAAATCCATGTGATTATATTGACCTTATTCAGATAATCCAAGATAATCTCTTTACTTTAAGATTCTGAACTTAATCATAGCTGCAAAGCCTCTTTTGCCATGGAAGACAACATGTCCAAAGATTTAAAGATTAAAAGTGGACGACCTTTGCTGTACCACTATTCTGTCTAGAGCAAGCTTATAGCATTGCTCATTGTGGGAAGCCTTCTGCAATCATAGAAAGACCATTGTACATGGAGGAAAAATGAGGGATCCAAGCTATGTGTTCAATATTTCTGTGACATGTTCTATAAGTCAGTAATTCTAACTGAGCATCATTGTCCTAAACCATGTAAACAAGAGTGACTCTCTTGATGACTTCTGAGGTGTGCCATAAAAATCAAGTGACATCAGCTAAATGAACGTGTGTTATAAAGCATGCCTAATTTTCAAAAACCAAGGTTTCATTAATAATACTGAACAAATTGATATGAACGTGTGTTATAAAGCATGCCTAATTTTAAAAAACCAACATTTCATTAATAATACTGAACAAATTGAGACCATCAGATGTAGTAATGGTTACATTGCTGGACTCCCACGTAGTTGACCATGGTTTGAGTTCCAGATCCAGTAGCTGAAAACTCAGAGGGTGTGCGTGTGCATGCCCAAAATCCCAAGAGGAGAATGGAGGAGAAGGGATTGTGGTGTGGCCATCTTCCCAGGGTGAAGGGGTAATTTCTTACTTTCTGTCTCTCTGACCCTCTCTGTCTCTCCAGCAAGCCCACATGCCTTATAGCAAAAATCTCTCTAAAAATAATACGGAACAAATCAAAGGCCCTAGGAAAATAAGTAAATATCCCCAATGCCATGGCCTTTCAAATGTCACTGAAAAAAAAAAGAGATGTCAGAAATAATATTTTCATTTGATTTTTTTTTTAACCTAACTTTGAGCAAGTAATCTGTTAATGGCATTGTGCAACAGTGTCACAGAAGACACTAAGGACTCTAAATGGAGATAAATAAAATGTGTTAGGAAGGAGGACAGTGTGAGGAACAGCATTCAAGGCAATGAGCATTTGGCATGAGGCTCTTGAAGATGAACACTGCATGTGTACTTAGGAAAAAGAATCAAAACCGTTCATTCTGTTCTGCTAAATCAAAAACAGGAAAAGCAAAATGTGGTGCTTATTACATCTCGTCATTGATGTAGCACCACGAGATACTTCCATTTGGCTCTGGGAAGTGATCAATTTACTCTGAAAAACTTAAGGATTAATAACCATAATAATGTGTTCTGACTGCTGCAAAACCTCTTAGAAGCTCTCAACAAATCATCAGATTCTTTTTTTTCCCCTCCCAATGGCATTTCAGAGCCTTTGACAAGCTGGTGCAAGAGTTTAAGAAAATATGCTAGAGCATCAGTGTGCAGAGGCAGGAGAGTGAATCCTTTCATGTCTAGCCCTTTCAGCGATCTTGTCATCTTCCGTCCCTTTGCCTCTTGCCTTTCTCTTTGTGATTTAATTGCATCAATTGTTTTCGAGTACGTTATCTGAAGTGATGTTTTCTTTTTGCAGGCTTTTCTTTACAGTGCAATTTGTATACATGTTTTAAGTCGACCTCTCATATCTCCATATTTTTACATTTAGAATTAAGCTCCTTTGGTTCATGTTGCTATAGATACCTGGGCTTTCTTTTGCTAGGAGCCTTCAAATGTTCTTTTCTCTGAAATGCATCTCTGTCTATAAGCATTTTGAGTAATTTTTCAAAAGGGCACAGAAGCTTATCTCTTAAGAGTGGGTGGGGCTGGAACAGGGACAAAAAGAAAAGAAGACAGAAAAGAGGAATAGGGAGAGGAGAGGACGAAGGAGTGTGGAGAAGAATGTACTTACTTTCAAGTGCGCTGTAGTTTCTTACTATGTGATATGCAATAGTTTTTGTTTGCTTCAATTTTTAAATGACAGGGGTAGTTATTTATGTCTCTCTCAGGCAAGAGCACACCTAGAGTACATGTGTAAGTGTTGAAATCTGTATCAGAGTGTGCCTGGGTCTTCAAACTTACGGAAAACAGCAACCTAATTGCTTCCTTGCCCCACTTTATGAAACAAGTTTGTTATGGTTTGGATAATGGTTTTTCCCCTTTAGTTTCAAGTTTGGAATTAGGTTTCAGTGGACAGTGATTGGATATCCCCAGAAATTCCTGTGTTGGGACTTGACTGTATTGTAAAGGTTTTAACTGGACACGTCATTCCTTCACAGTCTCAGGGTGGGGTTTTAGAGGATGATAATTTCTTTAGCGTGGGGCCTCTATGATCGAGGCCTATAGCATTTATAAGCAGAAGAGAATGGCACCAGAAAGTCAGAGAGGACTATATGGTTACAGTCCAGGATCTGTTCTGCTAAAATTCTTTCCTTATTCTGTGTTGTAGCTGCACCAGAAGTTGGATCCTGGCCTTCCAAACCATGAGCTAAATATACTCATATTTCTTTGTAAAATCAACCAGTATCAGGTATTTATGTTAGCAGTGCAACAATGGGCTAAGCAAACAGTACAAGGATAAAAAATTCTAGGGCCTCTTTTCATCTACTGTCCCGTATCGGGCCTGTCATCTCTGTGCCTTATTTTACAAATCTGATATATGGGATAACTAATATACACTTCAAACGGTTGTTTTGAGGATTAAATGATGCTATGCACAAAGTCTATAGTACCGTAGCTGACAGGGCGAGAGAATTAATAATAGACTGAAAAAAAGAGAGAGAGAGAGAGAGAAAGGCAATTAGAACATTGTTAGCCATCACTTATTATAATTAACTTCCTTCTTTTGGGGGAACTGAGTGAAATGGAGGCTTAGCACTGGCTGATATTCAGGAAGAGAAAGCCAATTAGTAAAATCCTCACTGATGGTTTCATGATAACTGGTCTCTGTTCTGTGCTGCACCACTAACATCTGGATGTCTTTTTCCTCATTTTCAGAAGCAATTTGAGACTAGACTTGCTAGATGATTAGTTAGTCATTTTCAGATTTAAAGTTCTCTATTTTTAAAATACATTGATTAAGAAGTACTTTTTTTTATATATAATTTACATCTTTAAAGTAATTTACAATCTTTTGGGTTGAATTTATACTATTGCTTTGATTGAACATATCCAGAAAAAGAAAGTGTACTCTCTTCAGAAGAGAGCTGACTTCATTCCTAAACAGCATTTTATATTGAAAGGGCATTTTTCTTCCAGTAGCAGCCCCATGATGTGGTGATATGTACATTTTTAAAAAATTCTCATGGAGACTCATTGTACTATCATTTTTTTCCTAGGCACTATTTTGACTTTTCTGAAGAAAGAAGATTTTACTCAAAATGATTTTAAGTCCAAATCATTTCAAGGGAGATAGAACTCTAATTAATTAATCACTTAATTACTTTTCTGTTGCAACTGGATTTTTATCCACTTCATTTACATGCACAACTGGTTTAATAGCTCTTACTGAATAGATTGTTTGAACTAATTGACTAGAGAGTCAAATAATCAAATCAATGTTGCATGGAGATGTGGAGTAAATATTGTCTCTTATAGAATTTAACTGGTCCTTAACTTGCTTCTTAAAAATCTTAACTAATTCCTACTGACCCTTTCACCTTGTCCAGTTCTTTCGGGGTCATTCTATTGAGACGAGAAAGCTTAATTTACCAAGTGAGATCATTGTGTAGCTCAGTAACATAACTGATTCTCCAACAGTTGCCTATTTATTTAATAGATTTCGATTTGAAAAATTTGTTTCACTCTACTACTGCTTTTATGATTATTGATACACCCATAATTTGTTCCTATAGGCTCAGTTTTCACAAAGGATTTGACAATCTCCAGTTTATTTCTGTGGCACATATTAACTTTAAGAATATTTCTAAAACTGTTTTAGACTTTTTTTAGTGATAATTATAAATTCATCACATGCAGTTGTAAGAAACAAGACACAAAGGCATCATATACCATTTTCCCAGCTTTCTTCAAACGGTAACATAGTATAGATATAGCACCATATCCCAATTTCAATTCTGACATTAATATCATCCACTCATGCAGATTTCATCAGGTTTTTTGTTTATTTGTTTGTTTGCTTGTTTTTGCTATGGGGCACAATCGCTCACCAGGGAGAGAGAAAGAAAGTGAGAAATCACTCTCCAAAGGGGACGGCCATGCCACTATCCTTTCTCCTTTTTTCTCGTGTTGGGATGCTGAGAAGTCAGCCATATGGAATTCAACTGCCTTAACCTCCATGGAATCTACTGGCCATGAATAGATTTCTTTTAAGAGTTACACAATAAGAGTTATAGGGAAGAATTGTCCTAGGAAACAAAGGAAATCATGTGTTTCATGAATGTTTACCAACTGCAAAATCTTAAGATTCTATCAACATATTAGCAAAATACAACAAAAATACTTAATATACAATGGGCAAGGCATATTTAGATGTGGAGGACAGAAAAAGTTTCATTTAGAAATCACAAATTAGAGTTTAAAGCAATGTAAAATTTATATCCACTGCAGTGTTTAGTTCAGGATCATTTTGGGTGATGAAGTATTTTCAAACATATTAGGCTTTTATATATTACAAGAATTTTATGTCACTATTCATCTTACAATATAATATCTGTGCCTGAAGGCAACAAAACCATTCTATTATAGAGTCTTGAATAAAAATGATAAACTCAGGATATTAAAATTCAAAGAGATGAAAAGTTTCTATATAATTTATTCTAATAGGGAGGGAAATTATTCTTTAGTCAACTTACCTGGCAAATCCTGAATTTGGGAATAGGTTTTCACAGGTTTAATATCAATGCATTTCACGTTACTTGTTCATAGAGGAGAAATTGCTATAAAAGGCCTCTGGAAAGGAAATCAAACAGATGTTCAACTCCTGAATTTAAGAAAATGCTTAATTTAAAAGTGTGTTTAACACGTTTTTATTTTCATTAGTGAAAGTATAACTTTTGAAAATCTTTTTTTCTTTCCTACTTCATTATCACCTCATGCTTACCTGTTCCCTAGGAAAAGTAATGCTTAATGAGATATTCTTATGTAACAATAAAGGTTCTGAAAAGAAAATTAGAATGTTTGCTCCTGAAGGGATTCACAGATTAATTTGCCCAATCACCTCTGAGCATTAGGGAGAAAATCAAAGAAATATTTTCCACAAATGAGAAGAGTTGCCTTTTTCTACATGTTAATTATGCAGGGAGCCTTGGCTGGCTTCTCCCCAGTGTGGTACGTTCTTAGGCTTTTGTACGGACATCTCGACTGTCACGAGGAACACACAAACATCAGCGGGAGAATGCTTAGGCTGGTGGTAAACACGCTATTCAGGCCCAAGGTAGAGTATAACTCTGCAGCTCTTTTCATTTCATTTTTATTTGTTTCCCTTTGGTAAGGACTGAGGGGAAAAAAACGCATAGGAGATTTAGGGTTCATTTAAGATTAATATCCTCTCATTGTGTACACACAAGTGACAATAGTTTACATGGAATCCAGAGACATGTCTCTCCTCTCCCATCGCGCCCCCCAACCCCAGCCACCTTACACAGTGGGTAGAAGGAAACATAGACAAGAATGGTGGGGTGGAGTGGGGAGTAGCAAGGTCATCATTAATCTCAATAATCTGTATCCTATTATACATTAAACTGTATTGTACTGCATTTTTTATTATGACATCATTACTTTAGTTTTCTCTTAGGGCTATTAAATCTTTTCGGTTC
>NW_006159428.1:1688964-1691129 GCF_000334495.1 Tupaia belangeri chinensis
AGCACATAATTCGACATTAATATTTATGTACAAGAAGAGCATTTGAAAATTAAGTTTTTGAAGAGGTTTTTGCTATAGGGCACATGCACTCACCAGAAGACAGAGAGAGACAGAGAGACAGAAAGCGAGAAATCACCCCCCCCGGGGAGGGCATGGCCACACCGCAATCCCTTCTCCATTCTCCTCTTGGGATATTGGGCACACACGCACACATGTCTGGCGTGAGTTTAAGCCACCAGGTCCGGGACTTGAACTGTGATCGACTACATAGGAGTCCGGTGACATAGCCATTACACCAACTACTGGTACCGAAAAGCAAATATTGAGACTTTTTTCAATTATCCCGAGTAGGCTGAATTGTTACATGGAAGTACCTTACTTGTTCATTCCTGTGACAGTTGCTCTAATAAGCCATCATTCAGGTCCATGGAAAGTTGTCTTTCTCGAGACAGAACAATTCTTTCTTGTAGTTGACATGAGAAAAAAGGCAACTGAAGATGCTACCTAGGACATCCACAGTGCAATTGTCAGCTGGCTTTCCACACACTGAAACTGCAGTCCGAGAAAGCTATGGGTGGACTATATTAAAAACAGGTACAGACAGCATCATGCATATCTAAAGTATAAAGGGAAAATTATCTGAAAAGGAGCTTAATGGAACTGTATGTTTTTATCAGCATAGAAAGTCTGTGGCCCATTAAAATAGAAAAAAATTATGTGGTGAAGTCTTACTAATTTAAGACCCAATTCTCAGGAAGTGGATTTAATCCTTCAACAGGCAAAAGGCGCATGTGCAGTTAAGGTGACAGAAATGTCTCAACCAATAATTTAAGAGAATTCTATTAGACAAATAATTTCTTTTTTTTTTTGCACCAAAATAAACCCATACTTTAATTTCATTTTTTTTTTCACAAATATGAATTTGTTCTTTCTTGAGGAAATGAGAATGAAAACCAAAACAACCTAACCACAACAATAAAACTGAGTCGCTTGAATATGGCAAAAGCAAAAGGAGAGTAAAGAAGAGGAGATCAGGGGAAAAAATAGTAATACTTCACAAATATTTTCTTTTTTTTTCTATAAATCAACTTTTTATTTTTTTATTTTATTTATTTTTATTTTTAAAGTTTATCTATTTATTTATTTACTTTTTTATACATTCAATCACATTATTTAGCTTACAAGGTGAACATTTCAATATGTGAACTTTTCTCCCGGTTCAGTTGATCAAAATATAACAACACTACCTCCCTGTCCCAACAATGCTCTGTCTCCATATCCCTCCTCCAAATGTCCTTCCCAGGCCCCACTTCTCCACACACACCACATCTGGCATTCACACCCATCTCTACTATACCAAATTACCATTTGTCAGGTTGAAAAAGAGTGGAACACTGTAATGTTCCACATAAGAAAGCATTTTGACCTTGGGACCAGAAGACAGCATAATGGTTACGTCGCTGAACTCCCATGAAGTTGATCCCTGTTTGAGGTCCGGACCTGGTGGCTTAAAACTCACAGCAGGCACGTATGTGTGCATGCCCAAGATCCTGACAGGAGAATGGAGGAGAAGGGATTGTGGCATGGCCATATTTCCTGGGGGGGAGGGGAGACCTCTCTGTCTGCTGTCTCTCTGTCTCTCTATCTTATGTGAGTACACATGCCCTAAACCAAAAATCTCTGTTCAAAAAAAGGCACTTTGACCATAATATTGCAGAACATGAATAGAGAATACAATGTACATAGCTGGAATTGAAAACAAACTTTCCTGACATGGAAAAGCTGTATATATTTCTGATCTAAAAATATCTCTTCCAGACATTATGGCAAGACTAAGACGTATTGAAGATTTGGGCCACCAAGATAATTTGAAGACTTTGTTAAAAAGAGATGGGAAAAAGGAAGTTCATTACTACAAAATGCCAGGACCACCGATAACCACAAACGCACATCACATCAACGAGGAAGGTACTTCTATTTCAGAACTGGGGTAGGTGACTGGGGTATGAAGGATTGGATCACATCTCGTGCTGCAGTGAAAAGAATCATCTCTCCTAGGGGTGACTGTGGAGAGTTCGTTAGCTCTCCTCTGGACGAGTCCAAGTCAGAAAGAAAATAATGTCAGCACTCTACAATTTAGCTCATCTTTTTTTTTTTTTTTTTTT
>NW_006159428.1:1691328-1716794 GCF_000334495.1 Tupaia belangeri chinensis
AAAAAAAGCGCGCCCTTTCCAATTTTACTTATTTTTTTTTTTTTTTTTTTTTTTTTTTGCAGACATTAAAAGATATTTTAAGTCAATCCCATCTCTTTACAAATTTCCACTCAAATGATGTAAATACTGCCCTGTAGAAAGAATTAATGAATCTTTCAAAAGGTTGCTTTGGTAAGGAAAGGGTTAAAACTTCACTTCTAAGAACTGTTTGATTTTATATGAACTACTCTCTACATAAATCTGATAGTATAGATACCAAGCAGACAACAAATAGCCCCAAGAGGTGAATTATTGAACTGTTAATACAGGAAGCAACATTCATTGTAACTTGAGCTGCTAAGAATAAAAATTGTAAACTGGAGTTTGTAAGATTGTATATAAAGTACCTAAAAGTCAAGTAAGCTATTAATACTTAACTCCAGTAGATATCATAAATACCAATTGTATAGTAGAAGTACAACATTCCTGAGGGAAAACATGTGGTCTGAAGAACAACACCTTGATGACTGTGTTCTCCACCTCCCCACACTAGTTCGTATTAGGTTATCAATTCCCTAATATACCACTCACAATGAGTTTTTAGAATTAAGAAAAGTTGCTATGATTCTGAAAGACACTTGGTGCTAAAGAGTTTTAGCTACTCTTAGATTCTGGTTTTTCTACTCTACCAACTTCAATTTCAATTCAGTTTGATTCCATTAAGTTTAACCAATATTTTTCTGTTCTCATAATAAGCAAGTTGATATATCCAATATTTCAGAAACTAAAGGGATGTAAGACACACCTTTTCTTCTTTCCTTCCTTCTGCTTTCTTCTTTTTTCTTTTTTCCTTCTTCTTTCTTTTTCTTTCTTATTCCTTTTGGATTTCCTTCCTTCCTTTCTCTTCTCTCTTTTTCTTCTTTTTCTTTCTTTCTTTTTCTTTTTGTTATACCAGAGGGCACATATACATGCCTAAAAGAGTAGAGAAAGAGGGAGACAAAGACGGATAAACAGAAGCAACTCTCGAAGAAGCCTAGTCCTCCCCTCCCCCTTTCTCCAAACTGTCACTTGTCCATGCCTGGCATGTTTTTGAATCTCTGGGCAGATGGGAACCATGGTTGGTCATGTGGTATTTGGCTCCCTCTGCATGGTGCTTAACCTCTGCTATGAGGCTGGAGCAGTAAAACACATTTTTTATTTTCAAAGCTTTCAGTTTATTGGTAACAATGAAGAGTTCAGAAACTAATATATCTCAAGAACATATGTTCACAAGATCTTAAAAAAGTTAACAAAAAAGCTGTGTATGGATTTTAAAACATCTTTTAATTGTCAGAGAACATTGGAGACAGAGACAGAGAGGGAGAAGGAGAAATCACCCCCAGTGAGTGTGGTCAGGTTGCAATTCCTTCTTTTCCATTTCTCCACGTACACATGTGCCCACTACGCTTTCTAAGCCACTGAGCTCAAACAGTGGTCAGTGGTATGGGATCTAGCTCAGTTAACGGTTAACCACTAAGCTGAGAGGCTGACTCTTTTTTTTTTTTTTTTGGCACAGCATGCTCTGAAAAGAAGGTGCAAGAAAAAGAGGGAGGGCCAGAAACTGAACCCCTCTTCCTCTGTCCCTCCCATGCTCCCAGCTGATTGGATTGTGACTGTCCATATTAAGGCAGGTTTTTCCTCTCTCAGTCCACTGACTCACAAGCCAGTCTAGTCTGAGAACACTCACAGACACACTTAGAAACCATGTTTCACAACCCTTTCAGGCATACTTCAATCTAGTAAAACTGAAACCTCAAGTTACTCATCCTAAAAGGATTTAAAGAAGTTTGTAAAAAAAAAAAAAAAAAAAGGAATTAAAGTACAAGTTTATTTTACTGCAAAGAAAAAAAATGTAAGGGTCAGCTTCTTAGGTTAGTGGTTAACTGAGATCCCATATAAGCTCCTTAAATGATTAAAATGAAATTATTTTAAAACAGGAGATATTCTTCTATTTTCTCTTGTTCCAACATACAAAAACTATAACATTTCTGTAAATGACATATATCAATGTCTCTATTGATAACATAACAAAAATAGTGAACCCTGTTTTTTACACTTTTCAGTGATCAATCTTTCCAAATAAGAGCAACATCATCGACAAAAACTTAATTTCCAGTAGCATCTACAGTCACATCAAAGACAAAAGACAACATCATCAAAACCTTCTGTTAGCTAGCTAGCATTTTAAGGAAAAAAATACATGTACTCCAATTTCAGAGAATGATGTTGATATTTTAAATGTGCTCCCTTCTGATCTAAATTATATTCTCACCCTGTACAATTGTTGTACTTATTACTCAATGCAAATTAATGTTCTAGAGGTTATATATTATTTACTGTAGAGTCATAGCAGTTAGACAGTCTGGAGACCACTCCCAGTAGATAGCCTCCAATTAGGAGCTTTTGTCTTTAGACATTAATACAAAAGTCATTTGTTCATCATATGCTAAGAACAGCCATTTAGATTATTGCATAACACATTGACTGTTTTATTTATGCCTCTTAGAAGTAGATTTTTTTGTGTATCTGGACAATGACAAAATCTTTCTAAGTAGCTGCAGAAACTTGGCACCAAATGGACATAAAACAGATGCATTGCAGCTCTGGAATATTTTCTCTTGTTTCTGGCACACAAGTCTCACTTTACAATCTCCATGAATATTGCACAATTATTGCACTCCTTGCTGTTCGAGGGAACACTCATGTGGGGTTGCTGAGGCTATGCTGGACAGGAATTTATAAAGCATTACTAGAGCTGGACGTTGACAAAAGTCTGGAAGGAAAGGTGCCTGGAGGAGGTCTACTCTACGAAAGCAAAGTCAAGTCACCTCTGGGCCACTGGGAGAGAAAAAGGATACGTTAGGCATGCCAAGAAGCCTTCGTAGATGTCACTTCATTAATTGTCATGCTCCCTAATTTCCTCATACACACGTTGTAAAAGTCTAAAACTAAACGGAAGAGCTCGGGAGTCTCACGTGCCTTCTTAGTCACAGAGTTATTGAGGGAGCAAAAAGGCAATTTCACTATTCATTCAACTTTACTCATAGCCTAGAAGTTCCATGGGAATAGGTATAGATTTGAAATTTCCTTCTGGTCCTATATACTTTGAAACACAATAAGTAGTATTTGATAAGGTTTAGCAGCAAAACAAATCTATACAGGAATAAGGCTTTTATTTATTTATTTATTTTTTTGTTTGTTTTTTACTTTTTCTGGAAAGTAGATTTGAAAACATTAATATTTTTGATAGCATATTATAAAATTCCACATTTACTTGAGGCTTTAGTCAAAAATGCATTGATATAAGCGTTTTACCAGGAGTCAATACAACGTCAATGTTCATGGTTGAAAAGTAGCCATTTCAGAGTGATACTGACAATTCTCCTACAATTTCTGTGCTGAAATATGAGAAGACAAAAACATATTTCTTTTAATTAAACTGATGTATGGGAATTCCAATGAACCTTTAAGCTATCTAGAACATTTATACATGTTTTATTCTTGGTTCACATTGTGTAGAGAAATTTCTTATGTGAACGATGGCTGTTCACTTTCATAACGCCATCTGGGATTTAGGTTAGAGGCACTGGGCAGTTACTGAAGCCACAAGAAAATAAACTAATACTACCTACCTGATAAGACCATAAAATCTTATTAACAAATGTGCTAATTCAGTTCTTCTGAAGAGCAACTGCCATAAAAAAGGTTTGACATCCTAGATAAGTATGGGGGCAATGCCAGGGAAGGCAAGAGGGAAGCAGCAGTGGTAGGCATCAAGAGAGACTTCAGAGTTGGTGCATCTCTGATAATTACAAAGAGGGGAAACCAAAAATTTAGATGGGTAGGGCTGCAGTGTGGCCATGAGTAATTTCAGTTAGGTTGTTGGGAGTGCTCAAGTTAAGATGTACACTGAGAAGAGTCTTATGTCCTATAGAAATGATCCTGAGCTCTCCCATCATGCTCAGACATTGACGGGGGCAGCCCAAGAGAAGAATGAAGGGCTGTAATGGTGGACCCAGATAGCAGTCAGTTGGGAGGACAGTGATAAGTAGTCCATGCTTTGAACCATGTAGAGCTATTCTCCACACAGACACAAACAGCGGATTCTTGTTAGTTCCAGTGGATTTATTCTGAGGAGAATGAAAACTAAAGGTTAGTGAGATAAATTATAGGTAGCCCCTCCTGAATGGTTAAATTCTTACCAGTCTCTATGTTGCCCAGCACTGGTTACAAAAAAGCAAGTAATTGCATACTGTTTCCTTAATGATCAAGCCAGCTCTGCAAAGGAAATTAGTGTAGTGGTTAAGGCACTAGACTCCTACATGACCAACTGAGGTTCGAATCCCATATTTGAAGGTTTCTTTCTCACTTTTCCTCTGTTTCCCTTTGGTGAGCGTGTCTCTCTTTGCTAATTTGTATAGCAAATTAAAAATCATCATGATAATAATGATAAATAAAATTGAAAAATTAATTTTCTTTTTTTTTGGAGAGGTTTGTTGCTATAGGGCATGTGCACTCGCCAGACAGACAGAAAGAGACAGAGAGATAAGAAGTGAGAAATCACCCCCCAGGGGGGATGGCCACGCTGCAATCCCTTCTCCTCCGTTCTCCTCTTGGGATTTTGGGCACACACTCACATGTTCCCAGCGTGAGTTTTAAGCCACTGGGTTCAGGATGCGAACTGTGGTCGACTACATGGGAGTCCAGTGACATAGCCATTATGCTAACTGCTGGTCCCCAAAATTAAATTTTTTTAAAGTTTATACAATATACCAAAGTTCTTTAAAAATGAATCAATAATGTTACGGGTTGAATAGGTTTCCTTCAAAAGATGTGTTGAAGTTCTAATCTCCAGTACTTCAGAATGTGACCTGCTTTGGAAATAAGGTCATTGCAGATTTAATTAGCTAGGTTAAAATGAGGTCATAAGCAGAGTGGGCCCCCAATCCTGTATGACTGGCATCCTTCCAATAAGATGGCCATGTGAACACAGAGAAGCCCAGGGGAGCACCATGTGACAACAAAAGCAGAGACTGAAGTTTTGCAGCTATGAGCCAATGAAAACCGCAGATGCCAGCAAGACACCAAGGAAGAGGCAATGAAGGGTACCCCTAGACACTTCAGAGACCATGAGGCCTAGATCTTGCACTTGAGCCACTCAAACTACAAGACAATATGTTTTGTTGCTATGAGGCACCCATTTTTGGTACGATGTTACAGCTGCCCCAATAAGTTAAAACGAGTGATAAAGTCAAAATAATCAAGATGCCAAAGTTCTTCTGGCTAGATCAATTAATAGCACAAATTCTGTGTAAGCGTGACCCCTTGTGATGTAAAGGAAATGGAAACCAAGGAATGAAAATGATATTCTGCATTTTTGTTGAATGTACAATTAAGAATTTTCATGTTTGAAACTTAAGAGAAACTTAGCTGTTCACTAAAGCATTGCATCCCATGTTTGCCTAAAACACCCAACCTAATAGGGATGAGTGGTCAGGTGCTTACATAAAGGATTTTTCCTGTCTAACTGGTAAGAAGTCATGCAAAAAGTTTGTCCCATTATTACAGAATAACTCAATTTGATAACTGAAGACATAGCAGAATATTGAAAGTTGTAGGTTTTCAAGCAAACTGAAAGAGAGAGATATGGAAAGTGTGTCCCAGAGTCACATATAGAGGAGAAATTGTGGACCCATTAGCATTTATGGGGATATTAACCTGTAAGTCTGTTAAAATGTAGTGGGAATAAAGCCTGCTGTCTATCTTAGCATAATTGTAAAACAAATGCAGGTAGAAGTTACTGATCTCTAGGATGCTTGTACAGTGACAATAACCTTGCTCCACCCTGAGCAAGATGAGAGAAAGCATGGCAATGACCTTCAGCTTTTTCAGATGGTAGGAAAATACAAAAAATAAATAAAAAAAAAACGCTAACTTTGAGATTCTCAAGCTATGGGTCAAGGCACCTGGGATGATCCAGTGCATTTCACATTTTCAAGGGAAAGGTAATTACCTCCATGGCACGTCAAAGAAGGAATTGTGGGGCCAGCAGACAGCCTCACAGTTGTGTCATTGGACTCCTACATGGCCGACCACAGTTCGAGTCCAGGATCCACTAGCTTGAAAATCATGCAGGGGGTGGTGTGTGTGTGCCCAACATTCCAGGAGGAGAATGGAGGAAAAGGGATTGTGGCATGGCCATTCACCCTGAGTGGTGACTTCTCACTTTCCTGTTCACTATTTTGGCTCTCTCTCTCTCTCTGGCGAGTACCCTAAGGTAAAAAATAAAAGAGTAAGAAGGAACTGTTAGTGCTTCTTCTGGTCTAAGCACAGCAGGAAAAAAATCACAGATGGTGCTAAGTACAACCTGAAGTGAGAAAGCATAAGAATTTTTATAGTAAACATTATGAGTGTTTCATACAAGAATAATTGGTTGTTATTTCCCTGCTATTTTGGAAGATGATAACATGCATAAACAAGTTTAAAACTCAGTCAGAGAAGGGTCAGCAGATGGTATAGTGGTTACATCTCTGGAATCCCACATGGCCGACGGCAGTTTGAGTCCTGCACCTGGTGGATAGAAAATCACACCAGGCACATAACTGTGCATGCCCAAGATCCTAGAAAGAGAAGGGATGGCTGCAGGGCAATACTACCTGGGGGGGGGGTGATTTCTCACTTTGCTTTTCACTGTCTTTCTCTCTCTCTGGCGATCACATATGCTATATGGTATAAACTTCTTTTAAAAAGACCCACAAAACTGGGACCAGCAGTTAGCGTAATGGCTATGTTGCTGGACTCCCACATAGTCGACCGCGGTTCGCGTCCCGGACCCGGTGGCTTAAAACTCACACCGGGTGCATGTGCGCGTGTGCCCAAGATACCGAGAGGAGAATGGAGGAGAAGGGATTGTGGTGTGGCCGCCCCCCCGGGGGGTGATTTCTCGCTTTCTATCTCTCTGTCTCTCTCTGTCTGGCGAGCGCATGCGCCCTATAGCAAAAAACCTCTCAAAAAAAAAAAAATGTCCCACAAAACTCAGCCTGGGAGAACACTGAGAAAAAGGAATCCCTCTTCCTGAAGTTCATTTTTTACTAAACAGAAAAAATAAATTCTGACTTTATAAAATATTTTGATTTTTAGATTTTAAGTCAACTGTTGTAGATTATCACTTTTTTTTTCTACTAATAGAAAATTAACCATGGTTGTCAGTCTTTTGAAAAATTGCAGATTGAAAACAGCTATTGTATATTCTATTATGTCAGTGTTGGAAAGTGCAATGCGCTGCATTAGAGGAGAGCAGTGTTTCAGCACTTTGGACAGAACATATGACAGCAAAGGAAGAATACAGTTTTGTCCCATCATTCCTTTCCTTGTATTTATTCTAAGAAACTGATCACATGAATATTCATATTTAAGTGTATTCATTTGAATATTCTTTATAGAGGAATAATTGGGGTAAAGCCATTATCCCTCTGTAGGGAATATCTTTAACAAATATTGTCATGGATTTGTCATAAATGCATCCTAAATATTTATCTCATATATATCAGCTGGTATCTATGCTGGAAAATAGAGATGATCCTAAAATATTTTAACAGAGAGAATATGTATTTTTAGAAAAATAAAAGTAATAAGTAGTTGAAATGTGAAATGTCAAAGAAGGTGAATTTATAGAGGAATTAGTAACACTAGAAGGCTGCTTTTGGGACCCGCAGATGGTGTAATGGTAATGTTGCTAGTCTCTCATGGGATCGACTGCAGACCCAGAATCCCAGAGCAGGTGGCTTAAACTCATGCTGGATGAACGCGTGTGAGTGCCCCAAATCCTGAGAGGAGAGTGGAGGGATTGCTGTGTGGCCATCCCCCTGGGGGTGATTTCTCACTTTCTGTCTCTCTGTCTCTCCAGTAAGTGCATGCACCCTATAGCAAAAATCTCTCTAAGAAAGAAAAAGAAAGCTGCTTCCACTCCGTATGATTAGAGAGGCAAAATGGAATGTGGTACTACCCAGAAACCAAAATGCTGTGACGTCAGCTGCAGATGCTGCTGATGGCAATACCACCAGTAACCTCTTGGTAAGAGAGCAGGAGCCCGGCTCTCAGACATTGCAACTGCTTGCCACTAGGGCAGAAACCCTTAGCAAGCCATGGTTATCTGCTGCTGCTGTAAAGAGTGTACGCACCCTATAGCAAAAACCTCTCCAAAAATAAAATAAAATAAAATAAAATAAAAAAGAGTAACCCAGAGAGTGTGCTGCTGCAATCCGGGAGCACAGCTGTTACTACCACTGTTGGAAACACTGCCTGAATCAGAAACCCAGAGTCCACCTCTGTCTGCCTTTTACAGAGCTGTTTCCAGCCCTCTCCCAAGTAGTGGTCAGTCAGTGGCTCTCACTGGGAGACTTGAACTTGAAGTCAATTTGCAAATGGGTCCAGATAATCTGTTTTTTTGCTTCCCTCCTTCTAAGGCACAGAGGAGAGCACAGAAGACAGTGATGATTGGCTGAAAATTAAGCAACTCCACATAAGGAGATGCTGGGTTGTCCGAAAAGTCGTGCTATATTTTTTTATGCAAAAATACATCATGGCTTTTCTGATAACCCAATCATTTACAATTTTATAAACCAGTAAATTCTATGTGTCTTTATATGAACATATGTTTGCAACATTTTCCTATTTGAAATGAGCCATTTTAAAAATATTATGTACATAGCATTTATATAATTAATTATATCATTGTTTCTTCTAGAGGATTAAAACTGGTAAAGTGATGTATAAAGACATCTGTTTTTAATCATTTGATTTGACCTGTTTTGGGTATTTAGGATAAATATTTGTTTTATTTACACATGTAACATATCAGTGCAAAAAGATCCGATGATTTTTTTTTCTGGCTGTATTATAAAGTACAGTTGATGAGTTGTTCCCATATTGCAGCATAAATGTAGAGAAAAGACAACTTGCTCTTTTATTCACACACATTAAGTGGCATTCCAGAGTATTCGTGATCCTGATTCCTGATTGGGGCATGATCCAAACGTGTCTTGCATATATGTGAGTGTGTCATAAATGCCAGATAGCGTCCAAGCACTTACAATCTCCTACGTCACTTCCTGCTGGAGATGATGAGAATGCCCTTCGCAGCTTCTCCCCGTACTCTTGGGTAATCATGTCTTTAAACGTGGTTTTGAGGCTTTGTAATACAGAATCTGGGGAATGTAAAAGAGATGAAATGAAGGACAGATGAGGCAAATAGGATGTTTAACAAGGAAAAGTGTAAGAAAAGTCGTGAATGGAGACAGAGAGAAAAAAAAGAGTCTTAGCCTGAAATTCAAAACTCACTCTTAATCTGAAAATAAAACCTATTCAGGCAGATCAGAGAATGAACTAAAGGGAAATGATCAAAGGACGAGCATGATTTATTTAGATTGGCAAATACGATTTCCAGGTGTGTCCTGTAAAGCGCGGTTTCTGTAGGCACAGAAACCAACAGAAAAGACAAGAACAAAGCAAGCAAGGGGAGTAGCTGCAGGCAACTATGTAGGGAGTAGAAGATGAAAACAAGAAAAATTAAAATGCTGTAGTTCAAAAGTTGGTCACAGAATTAAGAACTCACTCCAGACCGCAAGAGTGAGAGAAGATACCAGTAATCTAGGGATGTTGTAAAAAGACTGTCGCCCAACACTATGGACATGACCAAAAGCAATGTCAAGTCCACACAATGGGTCTCTATTGTACAAACTCAGGAAATAAAAGTTCACACGTACCAAATGAGGAAGCCTGTCTCTGAAAGACAACCTCGCAGAAAATGAAATGTAAAATTCAACATTCCAAAACAGAATTCTGTGTACTCAAGCCTTAAATCAGAACTTTTAAAATGATGAAATGTGAAGATGTTGATTAAACTCAAGGAAAAAAAATGAAAGAAAAATGTCACAAATGAAGACTAAATAATGCCCAAAGGAAAGTATGCTCAAACAAAACTGTATAATAAGTAGTAGAGAAAGGCAAGGAAACAACCAAAAGAATGAAAATGATGTAAAGATGAAGCAAAGAGGTTTATAGAGAATGTAGTCGAAATTCTAGCTAGGCAAAGAAAAAGTGATGTCAATATTAGCTGAATCCCTACAGACTGAAAGAAAACAATAGAAGAGAATCAGTATTTAAAATAATAACCCAGGAAAGTATTTAATAAATTGAAGGATGCTAGAGGCTATGCATTAAAAGGGATGGCCAGCTACCCAAGGAAAAATAGAAGTCATCTCTGAAGTATATTCCAAGTAATATACATGTTCTTAAGAAACATTTATTCTGTTTTCCAGCAAGACATTTCAATAGACATAGTCTTTCAAGTATAATTGAAAAGGTGACAATTATGGGGTCAGTGGATGGCATGGTGATTACATTACACCACTCCCATGTGGCTGACCATGGTTTGAGTCCCAGACCCGGTGGCTTGAGACTCATGCCATGTGTGTGCATGCGTGTCCAAAATCCCAAGAGGAGGATGGAGGAGAAGGGATTCTGGGGCAGCCATCCCCCATGGGGGACGATTTCTCACTTTCTTTCTCTCTCTCCAGCGAGTACATGTCCCATAAAGTAAAACCTCTGAAAAGAAAAAACATGCAAGTTATAGCATTTTGCTAGTAGACAATGTAATTTAACTTTTGTAGCTCCCAGGATTAGGAAATAAGCATCTCTGGGAAGACACCATTTAGTTTAGGAGAGGACTGGAAAAAGTCTGTAGAAAAATGGAATTAACATGTGAGTTATTTTGTTGCCAAAGAGTGTTGAAATTCATGCATAGCTTTTTCATTATGTACATTTTCCACAAGCTTTTTGAAGATCCCCTCACATCATAGCTAGTTTCACATTGGTTTACAAGGTCCCATCTTTAAATTTGAGTGTTAACCAGGAAGTCTGCTATATAAGAAAATAACTCAAAACAATGTGTAGTGATCTGTTTTTAATTTCAACTTAATTTCTTTTCTTTTCCACAGAAGTTTTTTTTTTCCTTCTTTCTTTTTTTTTTTTGCTAGGGAGTGTGTGTTTGTCAGAGAGACAGAGACAGAGAGAGACAAAGTTTGAAATCATCTACCAAGAGGATGGCTATGTCTCAATCCCTTCTCCAGTCTCCTCTTGGGATTATGGGCACACATGCACCGCACACTAACTCAGTGTGAATTTGAAGCTGCTGGTCTGGGACTAAACCTTGGTGGCCACATGAGAATCCAGCACTTTAACCACTATGCCACCTGCTGGCCGCAACTTAATTTTTTTTTCATAGCTTTTAATTTTCTCTTTTTTCTTCTTAACCAGAAATTTAAAGTATTAAATGCTAATTCTTTCACTGGATTAAAATATAGTATAGAAAGTTAATAAAACATGCCCTTAACTACTTTATATTCCCATTTCTACCAACATTATTCTGAGTGACACTGCATACTTGGCTCTCTTATACTCTCTTAAAATCTTTAGGTGTCAGTTTTCCCTTGATTACATAAGATATTTAATTAGATTAGTGATTTTCTTTTTACATTCCTGAAAGCCTTAGGACTTGGAACACTCAGGGAATTACGTAGAAGAGTCTGGTTCGTTCTTTTTTTTTGAGAGGTTTTTGCTCTCTGGCGTGTGTGCTCACCCGAAAGACAGAGAGAGACAGAGAGACAGAAAGCGAGAGGTCAACCCCCAGAAAGGATGGACACACCACAGTACTTTCTCCTTCTCTTCTCTCAGGATCTTGGGCACACATGTACGTGTGCCCGGTGTGAGTTTAAGCCACTGAGTCCGGACTGAACCGTGGTTGACTACATGGGAGTCCAGTGACATAGCCATTACGGGAACTGTTTGTCCCAGCTTCTTTGTATTTTACATCAAGTTTCTAGTGGATTTTATTTGATGAATAAAACATACTATTAGAGTGGTCAGCAGTTAGCATGTGGTTGTGGTGCTGGGCTCCCATATTGTCAACCGTGATTCAAGTCCCAGACCCTGTAGCTTGAAACTCATGCTGGGTGTGTGTGTATGCATGCCCAAAATCTCGACAGGAGAATGGAGAGAAGGGATTGTTGTGTGGCCATCCCTCCTGGAGGGTGATTTCTTACTTTCTTTCTCTCTGTCTCTCTCTGTGTGCACATGCCCTATTGCAAAAATCTCTCAAAAAATACATATTAAAAACTAGTATATGCTACAATTTCTTAACTGATTAGTAAAAATATGTGGAAGAATATCTACTTTACATAAGACTAAGCCTGAATGACACAGAGTTCAGGAACACAGGCTCCATCCCGCTCAGTCAAAAATCCACATGTAACTTTTGACCCCTCCAAAATTTAATGCTCACAGCCTGCTGTTGATCAGAAGCCTTACTTATAGCATAACTCTTGAATAATGTGTATTTTGAATGGTCTACGCATTATGTACTGTATTCTGATAATAAAATGGGCTACTAAGAAGAAAATGTCAAAAGGAAGAGAAAATACACTTATTTATTGAAAAATATCCACGTACAAACGGAAAAATGTCAAAAGGAAGAGAAAATACACTTATAGTATTTATTGAAAAATATCCACGTACAAACGCCATGCTGTTCAAACCTGTGTTGTTCATGAGTCAGCTTTCAATCTGCCAAGAGAAAAAATACTAAGTGTTTTCACCACACACAATTAAAAAGGTACCTGGAATCCAGGTGGGGATGCAGTGGTAAACCAAGATGCTCTGCAAGCCTACCTCACATGGGGAGGTTCTGGTGTAAGTCTAGAAATCTCCCTGAGTATTCTGAGCACACGTGTCCCTGTGATCCACAGCTAGTTGAACACTGGGGTTGGATGGCTGGCTCATGACCCTATATGGGTGCTCTCTTTCTCTCTGAATAAATATATAATAAACCATTTGTTTTTAAAGAAGGTAGCTAAACAGTGTGATGTGTGTCAATTAGCTTGATTGTAGTAGACATGTCACAATAGACACATATTATTAAACCATCACACTGTATACTGTATTTATTTATAAAATAAATACAGTTTTTATTTGTTAACTTTACCTCAAAGCTGAAAAAAAAATGAGTGGTCTTGGCTTCTTCTTGTTAATCTTCTTATTACCTCTACTCGCTGTTTTATTTGTATAACCTGTATCTCTCATATATTCCATTTTCCGCAATCAATTTCCTCTCTTTTAATTCTTGGAAATACTTTTTGTTTTTCATGGTAGACCCCAATGAATATATTATTTGTGCAGAAAAAAACAGAGCGTTCCTAATGCGTACTACTCCATAAGGAAGGAACAGGTGACCTCCGTATATGCAATCTTCCCCCTTTAGAGAAAGTCACCTCATTTGTTTCCCAGAAAACTAGTATCTAACTCAGGAATATTTTATAGCATAGTGTGTTATGTACAATTGCAAGAGCATTAGTAGACATTGAGAAAATTATAATTTTCTATTCTCCTTGCTATTCTCTTTCAAGAGGATATTTGTCACTTTAACCTGGTAGCGCCACATTCTTCATGCAATAATTTATTTTGTTGATAGAATTTTTCTTTATAAAGCACATTACACTGCATGTATTTCATGTTTAATGGTGTGTAACTACAGCCTAGAAAGGAATATGGTTACTGCTATTTGATGAATATTCTCCCATATCAATAAGCAGCTCTTGTAAGACACAAGTCAGAATTGCTGAAACGATTAATTCTGCGGGGAATAATATCACAAAAGGTGATAAAAGTCACGCATGTGCTTAGGACTCCAAAATGAAGGGCAGTTTTGATCTTGGTTCATAACTGATAAACTCACGGACCTTACCATTTTTCTTTCTCTGAAAATTAAAAATATAACATACGGCTTTCATAATTTAGAGAGGGATGGGCTTTGTTTATTCTAAGTTTTGGTAGATAGGAAAATTGGTATTAAAAATGTTTTAGTTGTAGATTTTTGTTCTATTGTTTTGTTTTTATTGCTGTTTGCTATAGGGCATATGTGCTCACTGGAGAAAGACAAAGAGAAAGAGAAGGAAAATGAGAAACCGTCACTCAGGGGGCCTGGCCATACCACAATTCCTTTTCCTCCATTCTTGTCTGGGGATGCTAGGCATGCACACACACACACATGCTGGGCGTATTTTCTAAACCACTGGGTCCAATACTGTTGGACCATGCTGTTGGCCATGTGGGAGTCTTTAACTGCGTATTTTCTAAACCACTGGGTCCAATACTGCTGGACCATGCTGTTGACCATGTGGGAATCTTTAACCACCACACCATTGACTGGCACTAAATCAGCTATTTTTAAATGCTCCTTAGTTTATTCCTATGTTAAGAATGTTATAAATTCATAATTAATAAATATTAAGCAGTGTACTAGAAAATATAAGAAATATAAAGTGCAGTTATATCCTTTCTTCACAATCTTGAAGCTAATTAAGAGAAAGATAAAAATATGAAAAAGTGAGCAAAGAACTTCGAAACCATGGAAATGTCACTTGTTATATCACAAGGTATAACAATACATGAGGAAGTTTGCAAGCCCCAGCCAGAACCTCGCGCATGCGGCTGTGGCACAGTGCCTCTGAGGAGGCCAGCCTGTGTTTTCTTACTGGGAAGGGCTGGGGGCACTGAGGCCTATCGTCAGAGGACTGAGATCTTCAGAGTCTACCATGAACTGGGTTGGCTTTCAGGAAGAACCATGACTCCAGCAGAACCTTGGAGCTTGGGTGGATTAAAATAGGTTAATAGAGAATGGGTGAAGGTCAGTGTCCTCCTCTATTAGGATTTCAGGCTGGCACTGACATAAGGCAGATTAACAGGGAAAAATTTTACTTAGGAATTTTTACATGTACAACTCATGCTGGGTGTGTGTGTATGCATGCCCAAAATCTCGAAAGGAGAATGGAGAGAAGGGATTGTTGTGTGGCCATCCCTCCTGGAGGGTGATTTCTTACTTTCTTTCTCTCTGTCTCTCTCTGTGTGCACATGCCCTATTGCAAAAATCTCTCAAAAAATACATATTAAAAACTAGTATATGCTACAATTTCTTAACTGATTAGTAAAAATATGTGGAAGAATATCTACTTTACATAAGACTAAGCCTGAATGACACAGAGTTCAGGAACACAGGCTCCATCCCGCTCAGTCAAAAATCCACATGTAACTTTTGACCCCTCCAAAATTTAATGCTCACAGCCTGCTGTTGATCAGAAGCCTTACTTATAGCATAACTCTTGAATAATGTGTATTTTGAATGGTCTACGCATTATGTACTGTATTCTGATAATAAAATGGGCTACTAAGAAGAAAATGTCAAAAGGAAGAGAAAATACACTTATTTATTGAAAAATATCCACGTACAAACGGACCATGCTGTTCAAACCTGTGTTGTTCATGAGTCAGCTTTCAATCTGCCAAGAGAAAAAATACTAAGTGTTTTCACCACACACAATTAAAAAGGTACCTGGAATCCAGGTGGGGATGCAGTGGTAAACCAAGATGCTCTGCAAGCCTACCTCACATGGGGAGGTTCTGGTGTAAGTCTAGAAATCTCCCTGAGTATTCTGAGCACACGTGTCCCTGTGATCCACAGCTAGTTGAACACTGGGGTTGGATGGCTGGCTCATGACCCTATATGGGTGCTCTCTTTCTCTCTGAATAAATATATAATAAACCATTTGTTTTTAAAGAAGGTAGCTAAACAGTGTGATGTGTGTCAATTAGCTTGATTGTAGTAGACATGTCACAATAGACACATATTATTAAACCATCACACTGTATACTGTATTTATTTATAAAATAAATACAGTTTTTATTTGTTAACTTTACCTCAAAGCTGAAAAAAAAATGAGTGGTCTTGGCTTCTTCTTGTTAATCTTCTTATTACCTCTACTCGCTGTTTTATTTGTATAACCTGTATCTCTCATATATTCCATTTTCCGCAATCAATTTCCTCTCTTTTAATTCTTGGAAATACTTTTTGTTTTTCATGGTAGACCCCAATGAATATATTATTTGTGCAGAAAAAAACAGAGCGTTCCTAATGCGTACTACTCCATAAGGAAGGAACAGGTGACCTCCGTATATGCAATCTTCCCCCTTTAGAGAAAGTCACCTCATTTGTTTCCCAGAAAACTAGTATCTAACTCAGGAATATTTTATAGCATAGTGTGTTATGTACAATTGCAAGAGCATTAGTAGACATTGAGAAAATTATAATTTTCTATTCTCCTTGCTATTCTCTTTCAAGAGGATATTTGTCACTTTAACCTGGTAGCGCCACATTCTTCATGCAATAATTTATTTTGTTGATAGAATTTTTCTTTATAAAGCACATTACACTGCATGTATTTCATGTTTAATGGTGT
Organism: Tupaia belangeri chinensis; assembly: GCF_000334495.1. NCBI lineage: Eukaryota > Metazoa > Chordata > Mammalia > Scandentia > Tupaiidae > Tupaia > Tupaia belangeri. The sequence continues at coordinate 1,707,693 of NW_006159428.1, forward strand.
GTAACTACAGCCTAGAAAGGAATATGGTTACTGCTATTTGATGAATATTCTCCCATATCAATAAGCAGCTCTTGTAAGACACAAGTCAGAATTGCTGAAACGATTAATTCTGCGGGGAATAATATCACAAAAGGTGATAAAAGTCACGCATGTGCTTAGGACTCCAAAATGAAGGGCAGTTTTGATCTTGGTTCATAACTGATAAACTCACGGACCTTACCATTTTTCTTTCTCTGAAAATTAAAAATATAACATACGGCTTTCATAATTTAGAGAGGGATGGGCTTTGTTTATTCTAAGTTTTGGTAGATAGGAAAATTGGTATTAAAAATGTTTTAGTTGTAGATTTTTGTTCTATTGTTTTGTTTTTATTGCTGTTTGCTATAGGGCATATGTGCTCACTGGAGAAAGACAAAGAGAAAGAGAAGGAAAATGAGAAACCGTCACTCAGGGGGCCTGGCCATACCACAATTCCTTTTCCTCCATTCTTGTCTGGGGATGCTAGGCATGCACACACACACACATGCTGGGCGTATTTTCTAAACCACTGGGTCCAATACTGTTGGACCATGCTGTTGGCCATGTGGGAGTCTTTAACTACCACACCATTGACTGGCACTAAATCAGCTATTTTTAAATGCTCCTTAGTTTATTCCTATGTTAAGAATGTTATAAATTCATAATTAATAAATATTAAGCAGTGTACTAGAAAATATAAGAAATATAAAGTGCAGTTATATCCTTTCTTCACAATCTTGAAGCTAATTAAGAGAAAGATAAAAATATGAAAAAGTGAGCAAAGAACTTCGAAACCATGGAAATGTCACTTGTTATATCACAAGGTATAACAATACATGAGGAAGTTTGCAAGGAGATATCTATGGGGCTCCATCAGAATCTTCAGAAGTGTTTTCGAATAGTACGTATCTCCACTCCTCCAAGTGAACTCAGCCAGAAACTCGCGCATGCGGCTGTGGCACAGTGCCTCTGAGGAGGCCAGCCTGTGTTTTCTTACTGGGAAGGGCTGGGGGCACTGAGGCCTATCGTCAGAGGACTGAGATCTTCAGAGTCTACCATGAACTGGGTTGGCTTTCAGGAAGAACCATGACTCCAGCAGAACCTTGGAGCTTGGGTGGATTAAAATAGGTTAATAGAGAATGGGTGAAGGTCAGTGTCCTCCTCTATTAGGATTTCAGGCTGGCACTGACATAAGGCAGATTAACAGGGAAAAATTTTACTTAGGAATTTTTACATGTACAGGTAATCCTCACAGGAAAAAAAATAAATGAAGACTGAGAGAAGTGGCTAAGCCTAAGTGTGTATATACTAGGTTGAACAAAGAGTGAGGATTATGGAAAAGTAGCTAAAAACTCTATGGGGGAAACCAAAGAGAAATGAGATAATTTCAACAAGATCAGATTTCTCTCAGCCTTTGCTCCCCTTCTCTGATGATACGAATATTTTTTTTTCCTACCTTAGGAAGGGTATCTTATAAATAAACAATGGGATTTACAATCTAAGAGAATGATTTATAAGTTAAATTTTTATTTTAATGTGTTCTTTAGGATACACATTTCCCAATTTCTTCTTAAAAACGAAAAGATATTGTTTTACAGGACATTATATTAACCAAATTGATGCAGTTACTTGAGTTGAATTTAGAATGTTGTCCAGGGTCTCAGTCTACATCTTACTGAAAAGACAAAAATAATATAGGTGCCATTTATATGCTAGTGTCATTTAATCATGTTTGATTTGGTCTAGATAATTATAGAATTTTACAAGTATTACTTTCCTTTACTATGAAGGATTGGAACTTCAGCAATATCCTTTTAATCATTCTTCCAAAGTATAGAAATCTTGAAACATTATATTACTGCCTTTCAGATCTTAGTTTATAAATATTCTAGTGTTACTATATTTTCTTAAAACTTTATTCTTTTTTGTAGTGTCAGAAGAACACATTTGTAAGAGAAATTTGGATTATTCAATTGTAAAATTGAAAACTACTATTGGCTGTTTTATGTGTAAGGGACATAAAATGCAGCATTAATTTACTAAATAAATCTGTATTAACAGAGATTATTAAAAAATATGGATATTTAGAATCAAATTGCTCATTATTTTCACACATCCTAGGGGCTAATATAAAATTGGCTGAAGTTGATTCTTCACTAGTAAATGAAATCTAGATTTGCATTTTGAATGGCCTGCAATATTTTAGCTTTCCTAGACCCCTAAACAGATATTTGCAAATGGACTGGGAAGTTAATATAATTATTTTCACACCACTAGCTAATTAATTATGTAAATGAGTCTTTCCTTGGGTTACTTTTCTCTTCTGGGAAAAAATAATTACAACTGAAAAAAGGAGTGTTACTGATTCATGGGTTTTCAGAATTTCCTTTGGATAACATTAACAATTAGGTTTTTGCTTTGCTGCCTGCCTCTAGTTTTTTCTTTCTAATTTTAAAACTGAAGGCTTGGAAGATTGTTTGAGATTTTTTTCTTTTTTTTCCAATAAAAGCATTGACTAAATTAGTATCTGTCCAAGTCCTTTCAGTTATTTCTCACAAGTTTTAAATTTTTAATTTTTATAAGTACAAAAATATTTTTAAATTTCCCCAAGATATTCTTTTTGACCCATATTTGACTGATATGGGGCTGCTTAATTTTGAGCTATTGAGGAATTTTCCAGATTGTTTTTTAAAATTACATCTAAAATTATTTTATTTTTTGATCTATAAATATACATTAAAGTACACTATTACTTTTGATTCATCGAGGTGTAATCTGTGGTCCAAAATAAGTTTATCATGGTGAATACTTTGTGTTCTCTTTGAAAAAAAATCTGTTTTCTGTTTTGAATTAGATACATGCTAATTAAATCTAGGTAGATGATAGTTTTTCTTTGTTTTTATGAGAGAGAGAGAGTTATGTTTGCTATAGGGCACATATGCTTTCTGGCAAGACAGAGAGAAAGATAGACATAAAGCAAGAAGTCACCCTCCCCCCAACAAGGATGGCCACACCACTGTCCCTTCTCCTTTTGGGATTATTATTATTTTTTTTTTTTTGGAGAGGTTTTCGCTATAGGGCGTGTGCGCTTGCCAGATAGAGAGAGACATAGAGACAGAAAGCGAGAAATCACCCCCCAGGGGGGATGGTCACGCCGCAATCCCTTCTCCTTCATTCTCCTCTCAGGATCTTGGGCACGCATGCACACGCGCCTGGTGTGAGTTTTAAGCCACCAGGTCCGGGACGCCAACCGTGGTCGACTACGTGGGAGTCCAGCGACATAGCCATTACGCTAACTGCTGGTTCCCTCCTCTTGGGATTTTGGGCACTCACGCACACACACCAGCATGTTGTAAGCTGCCAAGCTCCATACTCAAACCACGGTCGACCACTTGGGAATCTAGCACCTTAACCACTACACTACCTGCTAGCTCCAGATGATAGTTTTTATTATTTTAATTATATGTTAATTCCACTTTCAGCTCTGACATAGAGCTCTGAAATAATCACTCATATTTCTACAGGAAGAAAAACCTAAACAAGCTGAAAAATCAACCACTTTTTTTTAAACCAAAAGCAAAAATTGTTTGGATAAGCTTAAACAAGCAGGAAGGACATTAAGATTAATCCAGCAGGGGAGAAAAACTGAACTTGATTCTGTTAAAAGGACTGAAGAATTTGCAAGTGCTGGGATTAAGGGAATCATAGGTTGTTAATTGACTTTACCCAAAGGGAAAATAATTTTTCTCCTTTTTTGTTTTTCCTAAGAATTATTTATTGGTTATCATTATTATTATTATTTTAATTTCCTTTTGGACACATGCAATCACTAGAGAGACAGAGAGAGAGAGGAAAAGGGAGTACAAACTGCCGGTTCTGGAATTCGAGCCACAGTCAGCCATGTGGGAGTCCAGACTCAATCATCACGCCACCAGCTGACCCCTTTTCATAACAAGAGGTAGTTTTACCACTTGGGGCAAGGCACCTGCATATGTTAGGCTCCTGCATTTCCAAGAAGCTGGAAGATCAGGCTCTATCTTCCTTGATCAATACATTAAAGTAAATGACTTCCAGTACTTGAGAAAGAAAGTACTCAGTTGAAAAACTGGACAGAAGTTTGTTTTTGTTCTTTTATCCAAAAGCTGTAAGTTTATTGCTTTTAGATGATATTGTAAGGTAAACTTGGAAGGCGGATTGGGAGATGGCTCTAACCATGTAGCCCTTTAGGTTCGAACTTCCTTCTATTTGATCACTCAACCTCTCTGAGAACAACTTTGCCCAAGAGAACTCACTATGATGCGGGAAATATTCTGTAATTTCCATTGTCTTATGTGGTAGCTATCAACCACATGTGGGTACTGATGATCTGAAATGTGGCTACTGAGTCTGAGAAATGGACTATTGGACTATTTAATTTTATTTGAATTAATTACTTACGTTCAAGTAGCCACATGTGGCAAGTGGAGTGGAGAGTATAGCTCTAGAGCATTGTTTTTTATTTGTTTGTTTTCTGATTTGTTTATTTTCAGGTTTTACTGAGACATATCAACAAAAAAATGTACAAATTCAAGTGTACAAAGTGACCTTATGATATGTTATACATTGCGAAATAATGACCATGATCAAGCTAATTAACATTTTCACAACTACGCGATTCCTTTTTAAAATATTTTTTGGAGTAAATACCTGAGATCTACTTTCTTAGCTAGTTTCAAGTATATAATACATTAGTTACAGTATCATGCTCTACATTAGGTCCCTAGAAGTTACCTCCTTACTCCAAGTCTGAATCCTCCCAATTTCCCTCATGCACCAACCCCTGTCAGAATCTAATTTATGTGGACTTTAAGAGTCAGAGTCTGAGAACAGAGTAGAAGGGTGGTTATAAGTGGCCAAGAGTTTTCAGAAAAATTTAAACTGACAAAGAGTGTTCAAATTTTCTGAAGACAACATTCTAAGGAAAGGGAAGTCAAGGGCTTAGAGGCAAGAAGCCTGCAGAAAATTTAGTGAAGCTGAGAGAAAAATTCAATCTATCAGAGAGCTGATGTAACAAGTGGATTGCCATGACAGAATCTGAAAAGACATTAGTATCCGAATAAATACGACAGAGATCTCCTTATACAGGCCTCTAGCAGAGTTGGAGGTGTTATTATGTCTCCTATGGTGAAAATAGCACATTGTGGTTCAAAAGAATATGGAAGATTTACTGCTGAGTGAAGCAAGCCAGCCTTTGAAGGAGAGACATTGTATATCCCCACTTAATATATAGCTAGTATCTATACTCTAAGACTGAAACTGATTGACTAAAGGTTGTACAAACACAAGAGATGGGTGTGAATACCAGATGTGGTGTGTGTGGAGGAATGGGGCCAAAGAGGACATTTGGAGGAGGGATACGGAGGCAGAGCATTGACGGGATGGGGAAGTGTGGTGTTATCGATTCAAGATATTTGATCAACTGGACTGGGTAGAAATGTTCACATACTGAAATGTTCACTTTGTAAGCTAAATAATGTGATTCAATGTATATAAATTTTTTTTAATTAATTAATTAATTTTAAAAAAGAAAAAGAAGTCATTCAGGAAAAAAAAAAATGAACTGTGGAAACCCATTCTTCCATTCTGATTTCTGCATGAATCAATGGATTATTTCACACAAAGCATTGCTTAGTTGACAACTCAGAGTGGAAGGAAACTAACAAAGAGAAGCTGGATCCAAATGGCCAGCTCCATTTCCAGCCCTGTACTGCTTAGTCACGCTGGGCTCTGTGAGCCACGGAAAGAAGAGGCTCCATGCTGGCTCCATCCTGCCTGGTTATCAGCCCCCAAACAACGCTGAGCAGTGGGTGATGCTGCAGCTTTTTACTCCTTGTCACCCAGGAAAACACTGCAATCTTAATCTCTCTTCCTTAAGTACACAAGCGCGTTTTCCTATTAGCACTTCAATCTTACCTCTTCTCTCTTTGGGAGACTTTTTACTTTTCACTCATAGACTGTACCCAAAACAAAAACAACAAAAAACAAGCAATGGGTCAGTGTGGCTATCTGACTCGATATTTGTGCTAGTTTTCAATTTCCTAAGTTGCATTTCTATGGATGTTAGTGCAATTCTGTAGTTAGTATAAAGTGTGCCCAAACACCTATGATTATCCTATTAGCACTTCAATCTTACCTCTTCTCTCTTTGGGAGACTTTTTACTTTTCACTCATAGACTGTACCCAAAACAAAACAACAAAAAACAAGCAATGGGTCAGTGTGGCTATCTGACTCGATATTTGTGCTAGTTTTCAATTTCCTAAGTTGCATTTCTATGGATGTTAGTGCAATTCTGTAGTTAGTATAAAGTGTGCCCAAACACCTATGATTAACAAATGTTTATGGCACTATGAAGGAAATTAAAAAAAAAACACAGCCGCTCTTATTTCACATAATCCACCAAACCAATGATATTTTCTCAGGAAGATTTGAAAACACTAGATATTATACAAATTATTCACCAATAATTTTTCATCTAGGATTTTATAAAAAAAAAATTCTGGCTACTCTTTGAATATATCGTGTACTTAAAGGCATAATTCTAGTCAACCGTTTGTCCAGAGAACTCTATTTTCATCAACCTTACAATATAAAAAGAGTTTTAGGACTATCTGTTATGATTAAAGATGAGATAAAACTGTGTTTCCAGGATCAATCTTACTCATTCGACTATTATGTTTCATTTCAATGTGTGAACCTAAAAGACCCCAGATGAATGCCATTGGTCATCCAGGTCATTGTTTTCTGTACAGTTTTATATTACACTGACCTTTTATGTGTCAAAAATGATTCATGGGTTCCTAAACACATCTCCTCTGAGTAGTTTTCACCTGAGGAAGCAAAATAAAGTCTTGGAGTTAATCCCTGCTCTATGACACAAACCATTCAGGCCCTCCTAAGTCCTAACCTAATGATCTCCAAAATCATTTATCTTATTTCAGCCTCTACACAGAATGACATTTATCCTGAGTGATATCCTTTTCTTTCTGTTCTAAGGGGTTAAGGCATACTTGAAGTCAGACCCAGCAAATAATCTGCCTTTTCAATCAAAACTTTCAGAATTTTGGCTTTAGAATCCTTTTTTATTTCTTCTCTAACCTCATTTTGCACTTAACTATCTGAATCAAATCTTTATATCTAAAAGCTCTTTATTTGAATACAGGAGTCTACCTTGTTTTCTGCTATATACAGAACTGACTACAACAGTGTCAGAGTAAGAACTTAGTGAATGCCTGCTCATTTGATAGTCATAAAATTAACAAAAAATTAATCAGTACAAACTTAGTGCATCATTATTAATACCTAGAGAGAAACAAAAAGCAATTACTGTTTCATAAGTTCTGATTTAGTTTTTGAATAGAAGACCCTATGTCGAGACTCCCATGAGAACCCTCTACATATGCATATTTTATTTTGTGAGTAATGATAGACACAGTCGTGCAGAAATAATTTTGTATTCAATTGCTTTGGGAAATTTTTGATGTTTCAAAAACTGTAATTCAATTTTCCAATGCACAACCAGATTTCAAAATTTGCTCATGTAAGGAACCAGCAGATGGCATATTGGTTACATCATTGGACTCCCATGTAGTCAGCCATGGTTTGAGTATTAGACCTGATGGTTTAAAATTCATGCCAGGCAGGTGTGCATGTGTACACATGAATCCCAAAAGGAGAAGGACTGAGGGATGACCATTCCCCCAGGGGGTGATTTTTGCTTTCTGTTTCTCTGTCACTCTCTGTCTCTCTGATGTGTGCATATGCCTTATAGCAAAAATCTCTCTTAAAAGATTTTTGTTCATGTAAAATTGCTTTGTTTCTAAAGAAATCTAATGTCCAACTAGAAATACACATATCCTACTTGTTCTCCATTGGCAGTTCTTTTCCTAAATTTGTTCACTCAGTTCTTTATAAGGAACTAAGCTGACATAGTCCTTTGCATGTTAAGTCAAATGTTTAAATGAACTTTAATTATTCTTCACTTACATTGTTATTTCATGTTCCAAAGGTTACAATGAGTACAACCCTCATAGAGAGTGTTGAACAATTATAGAAATCTTAGCAGAAATCTGTGATCTTCCTCACCACAACCTGTAATCTCCTGCAACCATGAGAAAAGTGTCATGCAAAGGACATTCTATAATACCAGGCCAGTGTTCTCAAAACTGTCAAGGTCATCAAACATAAGGAAAGTCTGATAAACTTTCATAAATCAAGAGGAGTGTAAGGACATGTGACTACTAGATGTAATGTGGCATCCTTCTTGGGTGTTAGAACACTAGAAAAGGCATTAGGTAGAAAATAAGAATATCTGAATAGAAACTATAGGTGTTAACCATGCATCAATATTGATTTATTAGGTGTGACAAAGGTATCATAGTAATGTTAAAAAAAAACAGGAAACTGAGTGCAGGGTGCATAGGAACCTTCTGTACTAGCTTCACAACTTATCTGTAAATCTGAAACTTCTAACTAGAAGTTTATTTTTTAAAATATGCAGTTTCTGGATTCATAAAAGAATCCAATGAGTGTAACATGGCATTCCCATATTAGAAGCATCTTTGGAGATCAGCAGAGTCTCTTCTGAAGTAAAAGGACCAGAATTTCCAGTGACCTCAAATACGTAACTGTTTTAATTCTACTAATATTCAATACTCGATTTATTAGTATTATTTTACATAGGCAATGCTAATTTAGATTTCTTCAAGGCCAGCAGATGGCATGGTGGTTAGGATGCTGAACTCCCACATGGCCAGCTGCGGGATGAGTCCTGGACCTGGTGGCTTGCTTTTTCACTTTCTCTTTCTCTCTCTGTCTCTCTCTGGGAAGTGCCTATAGCAAATTTAAAATAATAATAACACAAAAATTAAATAATTCTTTAAAAATTTACATTTCTTCACATGTTGATTTTTAAAATCATCTTACTCTCTTTACCCTTGAACTGATTTCTTTTCTGTCTAAACAATCCTTTTTAATACACTGTTAGCACAAAACACTTTCTATTTTTTGAGTTTTTTTTTGAGAGTTTTTTTTTTTTTTTTTTTTTA